>NW_026623544.1:860157-880740 GCF_030028575.1 Malurus melanocephalus
GAACCAAACCAACAAAAACCAACTAAACAAACAAACACACACAAAAACAAGTTAGTTTGGTGCTTTTTGTGCTTTTAAAGCAAGGAAACAATCCCTGAACCAGGAAAGGTAGGTTTGATGGAAGCGCTCTGCAGCTCTGCTGTGCTCCCTTTCCCAGATACCAGAGCACAGATTCCTTTAAGGATTTGTAGGGTGAATCCTCTCTTTGCCCATCTTTAGGCAGCCCCACAATTTCCCTGTYGAGCAGCTGAGTCTGGGTGACTGCAAACCCTCCCAGCTCTGTCCCCAGGGCTGGGTCACCCTTTGTGGCATTCACTACCCAGAGGGACGCTGAGAATGAACCCAGTGCAGGGTGCTGGGCAAGGGCAGGGGAGCTGCAAGTCCCTGCAGGCAGCACTGACCCCGAGCCACCCCTGCAACCCCCCAGGACTGCTCCAGTTGCCACAGTGAACTCTACTCAAGGACTTTTTGCCTGGCAGGATGAAGATTTCACAGTTTTCGCTCCCTTTTCCAGCACTCCCTGCCCAAACCACGATGCTGAGCCGAACAAAGCTTGGGTGCTGTTTGCGAATTCTAAAAATTCATGAAGATAAATTAATCTCCTTCCTACCATGTTTCCTCCACCTTAAGAAATGAAGATGAAGAGTGGAGCAATCAGCTAATTAACCCTCTTCTCCAGGCACAAAGAGCTGCATTACAATGTGACATTGCTCTGCCCTTTTCTTTTTGAGACTTTTCCTGGCCTATCGGAGCCTGCTCTATGAAAAGACCCTCTGCATCTGCTCTTGCAACCTGCTAATTACAGTACTGTAATTAAAGGCACACAGAAGCAATTACCTCCATATATCACCSTGCCTGACAAGCACAGAGCAACTTCCAGTTGCACCAAGCTCAGCTCCCCTCTCAGGAAGGTGGAGAGCTGGGTTTGGCTCACCTGGTTTGACTGCCTGAGGACACTGAGAATCCAAAATGCTGTCTGACCTGTGAAAAATGAACCCTCAGCCATGCACAGAAACTGGCCAAAGGAGCTGCAGCCCCAGGGAAATCACCACAAMYGGGTGATCCCAGAGGCCAAAGTGAYTYTGGTGGWGTGKTTGCCCCATCTCCCCCTYGYTTCTCAACTCCTTGTTTCTCAAATGCTCTTGCTGTTTCCTGAGCCTCTGCTCAAAGTATCAGAAATATCCTCAGCTTTCCTTGATGTTTTTCAATTTTCCATCCCTTCTATGATTTTGGCACTCCCAACATCCTTTTCTCTATGACAACATTAGACCTCAGCTCTCTTTTTTTTTTTTCTCCTAGCAGCACTTCAACCTCATAGAGAGCAGAGCTTAAGGTTTTATTTTGCTTGGTAAGGAACAAATAAATAGATTTTTTKGAATGATTCAGCCTCTGCTGTTTGCTCTGCAGAATACACATGGCTCTGTGGCTGAGCTGTKCTTAGTGGAGATCCACATCCAGAGCGCTCAGAGCTGGGCTCAGCTGTGGGAGACAGAGAAAGTTCTGTGAATTACAGGCTGGCACAGCGCGAAACCACAAAAAAAAAGAGTCCAGCCAGTGAGTGGAACAGGGATCTGTATGAAAACGAGCACTGAGGAGAARGTAAGGACTTGGCAGTACCCCCAGACACTGCCCCATCTTGCTTCTGCATTCTGCAGCGGTGTCACATCCTTGTCTGAAGGGAGAAGGAGGAAAAAAAAAACTGCTGTAAAATGTCAGTGCCTTTGAATTATAGACACAACACAGACACATCCAAATGTATTTTCCTTTTCAATACCCTTTCTTAAATGAAATATAATGGCCAGCTTTAGGCTAGGGGCTGCCACAGGTTGCCAATGGGAAGCGAGGAACAACAGCAACAAATCCATCTTTCTTGCTGAAGGACTGCAGCGTGAGGCAGTGCTAATCAAAGACAAATCACAAAGGTTTGGATTCTTTCTGTTCGGGACCAACACCTAGGGGCAAGGTGGAGAGGAGAGGAGAGCTGTTTGATACTGAGCAGCCCTTCCACACTCCCTTCCCTCTTCACCACATGTTTAATGAACGCTCAGAAGGTTTATTCCAACAGAATTTAGGAGCAGCATTAAATCATTGTGAATCTCATTGTTTGATGGCACTTCTGCAGCAGCGCAGAAGAGCTGCAAACCCACTGATATGCATAAAAAGTGAAATTTTCCTCCCTGCTGAAGCAGAGTTACACCTGTGAGCAAGTGTCCACAGGACCTAAGAGCAAAATGAGAGGCAGCAAACAGCAGGGGATGGTCCRGGAAGGGAGCAGGCTGCACACAGCATTGCCTGGAAGGATAATTACAGCCCCACTGAAGCATGACTGCAGCCTCCCGTATTTGCAACAACTGTAATCAGGGTAATCATGCTGCCATTTCATTTCCCTGCTCACGTTCTGCTCAGGCATTAGGGCTGCTGGGGAGGCTGTGGAATGATACAGTTAATACTGTCCATTTATTCCCTTCATGCTGATAAATCGTGTTGTTATTCTGCTCTATTCATGCTTCTTTTCTCTGACTTTAAGGCTAAAGCAGCCCATTTCATAGCACTACAAGAATGCTGTTTGTTAAAGAAGAATAGAAGGTTTCACCAGATTTTGTGTGATTTTCAAAACCTTTGCAGGACCTTTCACATCTGCTGTTAATTAGCAGTATTGGGACCAAATAAAAATAACAGATAACTCCCTCTTGTAAAATTATTCCTTCCAGTTGTTATTATTTAGTCACAGTGAAGGGAGTGGCAAAAAAGAAACAGAAAGAGACACCAAGAAGCCGAATCTCACTGCCATTTCACCCTTTCCTGTGCACCCTGCTTCCAGTTTTCTTTCTTTAAGCAGCTGCATTAGCAAAATAAAATAATATAATGGGAATTGCCTTGAAGATATAGAAGATAATTAAAATAATATACACAGTGAAGTGAAGCAAGGAGGGGTGAAAGCAATGGGCAAGGTGCAACATCTGCTCTGGCACACGAAGCCCTTGGAAAGAAGACACAAACTGATCTAAAATACATTATGGTGCTGATTTTTCTTAATAATTATAACCCTCCTTTCTTTCAGATGGTTCCTTCAGTGCRCAAACAATGGACTGAAGTAAAATCACCCCAGTGATTTTAGGGCAGTGATTTTTCTGCTGATAAGGGCTGGTGTCGATGTTGCTTTTCATTTATTTGCCTTAACTATTTCTGAATTTTCTAGCTGCCTAATTTTTAAGGGAATATTTTTTGTGGTTCTTCCCAAATCAGGCCATTTGAAGAAGTGGTGAACAACAGTAGAGCGAGTGTTTAATGAAAATTCTTCACCTTGACATCTACCTAGGAATTTGAACTACTATTTAAATAAGCAGAGTCATAAGAAGGAAATCTATATAAAAATTAAAATAATAATGCTCTTCTAATCACTTAAGTGCCTRGAGTAGGTATTGAGGTAATCACAGTCATTTTAAATTTATATGCTGTGCATATCCTTGTAAGCATTTTGAAGGAAAGTGGTGCAGAAGACACAGGTGCCTAAATTAATAAACATTAGAAAATCAGCAAGAGATATAACTACACTGGTTATTGTTTTCAATTATTAAATAATTAGTTTGAACATCTTTGCACACCTGGCCCAAGATCCTGGGATTCAATTACCTCGAATGGCTTTGGGCTGCTTTTTGATCATTTAATGCTAAATCTGCAGAGTTCTGGGCATTGGGAAGAATATCTGGGAGAGGATATGGGGATTTCCCAGAAGTTTTGTGAAAAAGTTCACTAATCAGGACACTTTACTTTGCATAGTCAAGTCTATAATTAATAATGGAAAGGCTTTATTAACATTCTTCTATTTTTTAAAGAACTAGGGAAACAAGTGGCAGGCAGCAGACTGAACCTCAGCACCTCAATATTCTAAAAAAGAAGAGTTTACCTTTCCAGGACAGCATTTGAGAGAATAATTTCAGCAATGTCACGTGCTCCTCCAACTTTCCTACCTTTTTTTTGCTCTCCATAGTGACCAACTCAAGTACCCTCTCTGGTTCAGTTTGAAGAGCACTGAATTTATCTTTTACTCCAGCTCCAGTAGATACCTTCTGAGAATTCCTATGCAGTAGAAAATTCAGAAAAAGCTTTATTTGAATTAAAGTCCTCCAAGAAGCTCTTAAGCAGCATACTCAGCCTACTGGTGATATATCTTGAGTTCTGTTACTCATTTAAGCATCACGCCGAAACAGTTTGGTATAAAATTTCAGATTTAAAAAAGGATTTAATTAAAAGTTTTGGGAAAAGTTTCACATTAAATGTCAATGTGTTTGGCATGRTGTTTATAGCATGCAATCATTAAATTGAGGAATGACAGAAATATTCMTATGACATCCTCTTTTAATAGGTCCAGTAGGATAAACAAGATAACTGAATAAATCAGACCTAGGAGTCCAGTATCTCACTTATTTTTTCAGACAGACATGAAATAGCCAAGTTCCATTTCTGCACACATCTCTAAATAATGTATGTAATTCCATCAGAAGTTTCAATAGGTCAAAGCATCTTTTTCTTTCCAGCKTTTGAACATTCATTGATTGCACACCCTGTAATTTCACTGGCAAAATACAGAGCRAGATTCTTTTTCTCTGCCTAAAAGCTCACTCCGAGCAAACTGCTGTCCCTCTGTCCAAGCAGGAGGGAAAACAACAGGGGTGGAGAGTTTTTCCAAATCTTGAAAAGGACTAATTGATGTGAAACAGATTGTCCAGGGCGAAACACAATAGTGTGGTGAGTCTGGCAGAGGGGAGGTCACTGAGTCTCTCTACATTTCTGTTTCTGGTGGCTCTCAGTGACACAAAGCAGGGGCAGTATTGGTGACATTCTCAAAAAAATCCAGTGGGGGGAAACTTCTACAACAACATCACACATTCCAGGGTGTTGTGGCATCATTTTAAGAGGGCCTGAGACAGCCATGGATATTTCAGAGCTGAATTTTCTACAGCACATGTTTCTGAACACAACTGCTCCCAGGCATGCTGATCAAATTCATGAGATGTTAATTCTTGTGAATTATATAAATCTGTTACTTGCTTAAGTATTCCATGAATTGTGATTTCCAAATTGATTATTTGCATTAACTGAATGAAAATTTACAAGAGGATTTTTTTTTCCTCAACTTCAGTCCTTTTAAACAACCCCTGTGACCATTTGGTSTCATGTTTGAGTTGGGGCTGATAGCACAAAGTGGCTGCATTTGGAAATTTTGGCTWAATGCAGAGCCAATGAAATTTTTCATGTGCTGGCTTAAAATGTTCTTTGCAGGTCCATTTGTAGGACTGGAGATGCCATGGGGATTGCACACCTATGATGTATTTGGGAATTCATTGTCYCTGATGTGTCAGGAGTGATGCTGTTAATAAAAGCAAATTAGAGCTAAAAGGCATTTAGAAAATTTAACWTACTTGTAACTAGATGGGGTTGCTGGAATATTTCTGAACAATTTAGGATCACACAACCAGGGCTGATTCATGGCAGAGATTTGTGGTTCTGTTCAGGCCTATGTGAGCAAATATTGTGAGATATTTACCATTTCAGGGGATGCAAATCAGGGAAGCATTAAACACTAATCTGCTAAAGAAGGCTTCTTTTCTGCTCTTAAGTGACAGACACTTTCATTAGAATTAGATCAGGCTTGGGTTCAAGTTGTATTTTCTTCCTCTGAAGTTTATTCCAAATCCTCAAAAGTCACTTGTTTTGATGAGAATKGAAGAGAAAAGGGTAAGGGCTGGTTGACCCTAATCTCTTCCACGGGGTTAATCTGATGCTGGAGCAACCCCACTCCTCTGAGGCTGACACCAGAAACCCCAATCTGCCCTGATTTTATATAAAACTCTACACCAATCTCATTAAAATGTGTATGAGGAGAAGCCAGAAAGATCTCCAGCCTTAATATTTTAATGTGGAAAATGTGATGTAAAGATTAAATGTTGTTAAGGTTAAGATGAAATACAACCAGCGATCTAGCCATGAACCTCTTTTATTCATGACATTTTCATTTTGCAGGTTATTCCTTTTATTTCTGTTCTTTTCGTGCCTTTGAATTCAGGATACARCATCATCTTATGCAATCTCCCCTTTAAAGGGGAGTTATAATCACCCCAAATGAGCTTTGATAAATGGTTTAATCTCTGAAAATGCTTTGAGATACAAGAAATGCCTCAGAATAAGCAAACACAACTAAATGATCACCACTGCCATGCAGTGTGTATCCCACAGGGATCATTTAGGGGATTTAGGGGAACAGACTGGGATCCTGTCCATTTTCATGTGAAAGTGTTACAAGGGAGTCAGAACACCATGGACATTTACAGTAGGTGCAAATCCAGATGGTGGAAGCCAAAAATCAAGGTAAAGGTGTGAGAAGCAAATGGATTTATTTGCTGGTTGCAGGTTTGGTTAATGTGGTCTTGCTTCTTCTGGGATTAATAAATGAGGTCACTCCTCTCTTTTCCATCTCCTATCCCAAACTGAGYTGCTGGTTTGGTTTGCTGCCTCGGCACAATCAAACACAAACCAATTTCCTCAGGTGGAGGTGCCAGTGAGAGAGCAGAGCTGATATATCAACACCCTCCCCTAGCACTGCTCTCCAGTGTTTTCCTGAGCGAGATTTCACCTCCTGTTTCCCCTATGCCAGGTGAGCAGCGAGAGTGAGGAAAAAGAGGAGCTTTGGGGTTTTTCTGTGTCGGTTTTGCTCTACCTGCCTGGAGCTGTACCTTCAGTGTAAGAAAGGCAGTGACAGGAGAGCTGCTCTGGTAAATGCTGGAGGAAGGGATGACACTGCTGTGTCACAGCATAGCCTGGAGGGAGCAGCTGTGGAAATTGCACCTCAAACCAGCCCYGATCCCTTCATTTGTGGGCTGCTGTCAGCATCCACTGCACAGAGTGAAAGAGATGCAGAAAGGGAACAGCAGTCCCTCTTCTTGATTATGTACAGTCCTGCTGGATGYTTGAGCTTTCTGACAGATTCAGGGGAAGAATGAAAGTGGGTGAATCTGTGGTGCTTCCTATGACTAAAATAAACTCTTTGTGTGTGTCTGCACCTGTAAATGAGGGCAGTGGCTCTGCCACTCTGAACTCCTCAGAGGCAGTGAGCATCAGCCAGGAAAGCAGGGAATCTGTGAGTCACTGGAATAAAACAAAAGGCTCAGGGACTGCTTGTCACCCCATCATGGGGAAAGTCATCCCACCAGGACAAAAAACTGCTTTTGCTCAGAGCAGTAACAGTGGGCATGGATATCACTGGGAGCTCTGCTGCACTCCTGACAGTGAGTTCCTGAGGAGGATTTTCCTCCTTTGAAGAGCCTGCCTTGCCTGCAGAGCACACRGCTGCTTTCTGCCTGCTGCCTGGCCTGTCTGCTCCCCTGGTGCTGGAGCACCCTGGGTTATTGCAGCCACTCTCACACCTGGCTGCAGCACTGAACACAGTGTGATGAAGGCAGTGTATCATTTTGGGTTTGTGCCATGGCTAAGTGGGATCATTTCAAAGACAYTTTGGCTTCCTTTTCCCTATTTCTCCGTGCCCAGACCACTTCTTGAGCTACTTTCCCCTGAAACACCGCATTCTCACCTTTTGTGTTTGTCTGAAATAGAAGAACCTGTGCTCCTGTCAAAAGGATAAACAGAAATAGTCACTGATCTGAGCTGAGGAACTGCACGCTGGAGAGCTCCTCCAGAGCTCCACTGCCCCTCYCCAGCTGGGCCAGACCCTGCAGAGTGTTCCTGACCTCACAGCTGCCRGGTGGGCACAAAGAACCCAAAAATCCATTTGGAGCTGCTGGAACTTAGAGAACYCTCTCAGTAAAGAAGAGGTTGGGTTGTGTGGGGGTTGATTTCATGCTGTGMGAGAAGAGCTGAGCTCACAGATAGAAGAGTTAGGCTTGGAAGGGATCTTAAAGATCATYCAGTTCCMTTCTCCATTTGTTTTTCCCGTGCTCTGAGCTGGTTACGGATGTGCACACACCTGAGAGGTGAAATCTGCCCTTGTCCCAGCCCATGATCTCTGCTGCAGCCCTCACGGATCTCACGAGCACAGTGGTGCAGGTTTGCCCGCCAGTTAACAAGACTTCAGTAAATTCAGGAGTTTGGAATGTCCCCAAACACAGGCCAAATTAATTCATATTTAAAAAGATCTCTGTCTACAATAACAGGAGTAAATGCCACATAAACCCCAGCCCTGCTCCCATCAGAGACAATGGGAATTAAGCCGTTGACTTCAAAGAGCAGTGCTCTCCCTGTAGAGTGCATTTCATGCTTCTGCAGTCTTGGCTAGATTAGAGCAAATTAAACATTGGGTTAAGTTGCCAGAACCCATAAGCGCTCCATTAGGCTCTGGAGGATTTGGCTAATTTTAGTCAAACACTCACCTATTTTACAGAAGACATGCACAATTCCTCCACGGGCTGAGCACACCGAGCTCTGATGGAATGCCACTAATGAATTTGGCCCCACAGCTCCTGTCTCTGCGTTCCTGCAGGGCTCAGAGCGCTCTGCAGCTTTGTGCACCTTCCCCAACATGGAAAAACAACTGTTTTGTAGCAGAGCACACGGAATAATTTGTAAACAAGTGTCTGTCAGGATTGCTGAGGGATCTGATGAGCGGTGACATTGTGAGTGCCCCGAGGATTCCCCTGCCCGMGGGGCCACCTTGGGTAGGGCTGATCCCTGTCCTACATCCTGCCAGTGCCAAACTGCCCCAGGGACACACGAGCTACATTTTTCAATCATCTCTGCTTTATGTTAAATACACTTACAAGGAGCCAAGCAGCATCCCCAGAGGGTCTTKCTGCGACTGAGGGATGTTAACAATATACTTCTGCCTTTTTTTCTTCCCTTTTTTTTTTTTTTTCCTCAAATATGCTTCGACTGTAGCCATCCCTGAATAATCTCCTAATTAGTGAGGAGGCCTTGAGTTAAGCTTCACAGGCTGCAGAGTTGGAGACCTGAGGTGTCATTTCCAAGCTCCACACTGAAGGGTTTTAGGGCCAGCCTGGACAAAGCCTTGCCCGATTTTCAAGGCTCATTTCTCCCCTGGCTGAGCCCAGGGAATCCCATCACTGCTGTGTGTTTCCATTCCCATCCATCCAGGATGGGTCCTGACACAGATGGGAAGCACCAGAGCTCATTTCCAGGTTTGTACAATGCTGGAATTGCAATCCCTGCCAGGGCTTCTGGGCGTTCTCACACCGATACAAACATCAGACTAATTAGTCATTTTTAAACCCAGGCATTTACTAAAAGCATGTGTTCAGATAAAGGTAATACAGTGYAAAAAATAATCCAGCAACATCCTTTGGGAAGGCAGAAAAGGTCAAGTACAGTGCTGCTCTTTGCCGAGGAGGTGATACACAGAATTTGTATGTGGAAACTTGACCACTCAAGCAGCTAATTGCCAGTGGGATGTCTTGCTGTACACATCTTCTGAGGGACTTTAATTATGCAAACACACCTTGTTGTCACACTGATTTAAATTATGGTTAAGGCTCGTGTTTCTTTGAAGTATGTGCTATAGGGATTGTGTGGGTTTTTCTCATTATGATTCCCCTTTGGGGAGAATACCATGTAACAAACAACACAGCAAATCAGGTTGTTTTTTTTTTCTTTTTTCTTTTTTTTCAGGTAGGTTCCTCTCCTCCTTAAATTATTTGAGAAAAGCTTCTGGCTCTGTTTCTGACTCTTGTTGAAAAATTGGGTACTTCAGCAAATTGCTCAGTTGACAAAAGGGGRAAAAATTGTTGCTTCAAAACAAACAATTATGATGACTTTGAAGCATAACATGGAATGTCTCATTGATTTTGTCCCAGAGGACTGGTGTAAAGAATGAATAACCAAAGATGCAACGGAGCACATCATATCAGTGCATGCACCATTTCTTGTGCAGCATTGTTTTAAATCCATTTGCTCACCTTTGCCCTCTGCCATCACCTGCCATCAACAGGGGAAACACACACGAGCAATCTAAATACTTGATTGCTTGCAAGAAAAAAAAAAATTCTTCCTATTCAAAGCTGAAGTGGCTGAGTGGTRGCAGGGAAATGCTCTATTCCTTTCCCACAGCCTCTAAGTGGAGCATTAGAGACAGAGATTATAATTTCAACCTGTGGTGCTTGAATTCCTGGCCACAAGAATTCAGCATTTGTTTTTCTCCCGGAGAATAAACTTTACATTTACACTCTGATTAGACCATAGAACTGGCACCAAGAAGCATTTTTCCCCCTTTCTGCTCCTCATATTCGTAATGTTAAGTGCACTCTGAAGGGGCATTGTGCAAAAGGCTCTGGCAAAGCCCAATTCTGGAGGCAGCCACTCACTGGGGTGCATTCTGTTCACACAGCCCAGCACTCAGGAATTAGGACTTTTGAGTGTTAAAGCCAGAAAAGGCAGCAGTAAATGATCAATTGTAGCAAAATGTTCTGCAGTCATTTCTTCAAACACAAGTGATGCRGTATTTTGTCCCTGAGCTGAAATATCAATTCCCTATTAGGCTGGAAAAAAACCTCAGTACAGCTGTTGTGCTACCTTTGGATATGGCTCTTTTCTAACAGATCAACTTATCTTCAGCCAAGGTATTTGCTTCTGTGATGGTGAATCTGTGTCCTCCAGGTTTCCCTTCAGCAAAGAAAATTTTAAATTGCTTAAAAAATGACATTATTCAGATGGCAAAAAAATCATTGAAAACAATCAAACAGGAGCTGTCAGTCTGAAAGTTTGATTCCTAACAGACTTGGAGTTGAAATTCTCTCATTTGTGTTTCTCTCTCTAGGTATGTCTGAAATCAGTTTCCACCACTGAAGTGGAACAGATCATTTATTGTCATGGGTTTCTCAGCGTCTTTCAGTGCTCAAATATTTCTGGGTGCATTTCCACTTGGCTTCCCCGCTGTGGGATCCTGGTCCCTGGGTGAGTCAGGCTCTCAGATGCAGTGATCAGATCCATTTTTGACTGGAAGGATTCTGAGAGTGGCTGCAGTTTCTCCTTTACTCCAAAGGTTTGACCACAGTGTTCAGAGCCCTGTCAGACWCAGGGGGAAGCAGCATTTGGTGTTAAAGCACACACAAATATCACAGAGCCAAGCTCATCATCCTGCTAGGGAATCCACCTCGGATGGGATGTCGTTGCTAAATACTCTGGAAGRTTCCAGCCTCTGTGTTTCCATGTTTCTGGGCTCCTGGGTGCTCCATCCAGCTTCATTCAGTGTGCAGGGAAAAGAACCATTTGCTGGGAGAGACCTGGCAGAGGTGCAGAATGAGAGCAGATAAATCTATTTATCTGCCCGGGCAGCAGGGCTCAGCCCCCAACATGTTAGTCCAGCCAGGCTTCCCAACAACCAGAGCAGCCTGCTGGAAGGCCAACACACACTCACAGATCAAGGCAATATTTTTTCCTTCAAAGGAGAGAGGAAATTTCAGCACATTTTTCTTCCAGGGTTGATAATTCCTCCAATATTCCCCATTCTACTCAATGGCAATTGAACCACAGCTCCTGATTCCGTGCTCAAATCTACCTGTCCTTGCCTCCACAGGTTTACTTGAGCTTCTGTAATGAATGAGAATGAAAAAGAAATAACAAATAAGATTGTGTAGCTCAGAAATATGCAGGACTGATAGTTCAAAATAATTGTGATAAGTATTTGTTAAAATGTAATRAGTCAAGTGTATAAATGAAGGGAATTAAATGCCACGGTAAATTTACATGAAACAATGTTTAAAGCAGAAATTGGAATAAATATAATATAGATAAGTAGTAATCCYCTTCCTTCTTAACTAGGCCATTAATAAAAATTTTCAAGGACAGACTGCAAAATRTCTTTAAGAATGGAAGGTCATGTTAGAGCCTAGAAAAGACTGATCCAGGAAAAACAGAGCTGAGCCCATCTTTGCCTCCAGCTGTGCATCCTGAGTGCAGTGGTTTTTACTGGAAGCCACCTTTCCTAGGATTCACTATATCCTGAGACCTGATGGTGATAGACATTTGCTCCAGTGTTTTTTTTTTCTTCCAGCATTTTCAAGTTTATTTTTTTCTTAAACTACCATTCACTGTGGAACAGCATAAAATATTTGGCCATTGGTTTTCCTCTTTAAGAGTGCAGCAGAAAAGGCTTTAGAAATAAAAAGAAAATAAGCTATTCAGTTGGGCCCTTTGAAATTAAGCCACTTGTAATTCATAAAGAAGCTATTGGGGATGACACAGCTGACATTTTTTTGCCTTGTACAAAGCTGCAAAGATAGCTGCTTTACAAAGACAATCATTCCTAAGAGTGGGAGCATTATTAGGTTTTCTCTGCTGATCTTCCAGGTGTAAATGACAGGTAACTTAAATACCCTGCCAAGTGCAAAATTTCTTTGCAAAACATCTCAAAAACGCGATTTCCTGTTTTACATAAGACTTCACAATCCATATTATTTCTAATCCTTTAACTCATATTCTTCTGTTTCCTCCATACCTGCAGGATTTCTCKTGAGCAGTGCATATGGCTTTAAGTATTAGGAAAGTAAATGGTGCCTTGAATAGCAGAATTAAATCCAGAGGCATCCTGCACTGATAGGAAATCACCTCTCAGATATATTCCTGCAGGAATGTTCTGCTAATTCCTGGCTGCAGACAATTATCAATCTAATCCCAAAAGTAACAGCTGTCAGGAGAGTGAGTTTGCTGCGACCCACATCGTGTCTCTGTAACTCTGACGAGACAGGAGAGGAGTTCTCCAGCAGGGAACAAATTCATGCCACTGTTTCCTGACATTTTTTTGATTTTCTTGCTGCCAGCCTCGTTGATCAGCAGGTGAGTATTAATATAAACCACCCAGCTGAAGCAGAATTTCAACGCTCTGAAGACGGGTGGGGGAAGAGAGAGGAGGTCAGGTGATTTAAATGTGCYTTTTTCTGCTCATTTCAGGCACAAATGATGACTCCATGCTCTCCCCTTGTGTAACAGTGGCCACAATGACAGATTTCAGGCATCACCAAACAAACATTTGCCAACCAAGCTCTTTGCCAGGGCACTGACAGCTCTGGGATTAGGGTGCTCACCTACAGGTAGGGCAAACAGTGAGAATTGGAATTTCCATCTTGGCTGAGCAATGCTTGGATCGGCTTCCCAGGGCAAATAACCCACTCTGGAGGGCCCCACGGTGTCACCAGGACATGGTTTGGATACAGGACTGTCTCATCAGGCAGCTGAGTTTTATAACTGAAGTTTTTCAAAGCACCTAAAGTGTATCTTGTCTGAAAGGCAAACCCTTCCCAGATGAGGATGAGGATGGGATGAGGAGGAAGGATGCTCCACACCCCTGGATTCAGGGATCTGTGAAGGCAGCACCTCAGRCTTCTTTTGCAGGCACCAAAACTTGAGAAGAAGCTGAGCTGGCAGCTCAGCTCCACTGCCAGGACAGCTCAGGAGCCAAGCAGGGCACACAACCCCAAAGTGGGGCTGTGTCAATCTGCCTCTTGCTCCCCTGTGCCCCCASGACGAGGGATCAAACCCGTGGCAGTTYTCTGCGGTCTTTGAAGYTCAGAGTCAAGCACTGAGCGATATMATCTCATTTTGGGTGTAATACCAGGTCAATTCAATCTTTCCTGTGGTAATGCTGTCAGTCAGAGCAGGAGCCCTGGCTGTGGCACTGAAGGGACAGAGGGGACAGCACCGGGAAGGGCTCTGGGATTCCAGAGGAACTGCTGGGTCCAGGATTCATTGTTATGTCCCTGTGCTTCCCTCAGTGAGATGTGCTGATTTACAGGSAGGTTTAGGACTTGAGGCAGAGGGATCAATAGCTTTTTAGTGAATGCAAAGTGCTGTTTGTGACAACCCAGAATATCAAAGAGCCCCATGCTGTCCTGCTCTCACAGCCAGAGCCAGAGGAGCGACGCTCATCGCCTTGAAGGATGGAAAACTGATGGCAGAGTTCAATTTGTGCTTGACCCAGAGGTTGGGCTGGGTGATTGTGCACTGCTGGACAAAGTGCAGAGTCAGGGGGGGTGGATACTGCACTGGGGAAGCCACAGCTTTATTTAATATTTCATATAATTATTGGTTTATATTTATTTTCCATTTTATTTTATGTACTGGACACAGTGCAGAGCCTGGGGGAACTGGACATTGCTCTGGGAAAGTCACAGCTTTATTTATTATTTTATCTATTTATTATTTTATCTGTTTACTATTTTATATTTATTTATATTTATTTTATATTTTATTTTATGCACTAGATAAAGTGCAGAGCCCAGGGGGACTGAACATTGTGCTCGGGAAGCCACATCTTTATTTATTAACTTATATATCTATAAATTTATATATTTATCATCCTATATATTTATAATTTTATACATTTATTATATATATTTAACATTTTATATAACTATTATTTATAGATTTATTTACTTTACATTTATTTTATATTTTTATTTATTTATTTTAGTTAATAGTTTTTTTAATATGCTCATTCCAGGGTCCCCCAGGCTGGCTCAGTGAGCATTACCGAGCTCACACAGCGAGTCAGGACACACAAAATCAGACTGGAGCTCTGGGAAGGAACTCATTGCCCAAGAAAGAGCAGAGCCAGGCTGTGGGCCAGAGGAATTTGGGAGATGAATCAGATTTAGGGTGAGCACTCAGACAGCCTGGGTGCACATCCACAGSTCCCAGATGCAAACAAGGCTCTCTGCAGGTTCCAGTTATTCCCTGGTTCTCTCTGCAGGAGGATCTGAYCTGCTTCACCAGTCCTTGGTGCTGCACAGCCAATTCCTGCAGCCCAACACGCCTTGGACTCAGTGAATCAGATTTGATTTGAGAATGAGATGTAGAAACTGCCCACCAGGAATGCAGGGCTGTGGGGAGATCTGCTTAAAAMCAGTTTGGTTTGGTTCAAAAGGACTAAATCCTCCTTAAACAGGCAAAATTCATGTACCCCACAGGAATAAAGGAAGCAAACAAACCCAGGTTTTCCCTTCCTGGGTGCAGTGATATTAATTAAAATGGATTAATTTAATTAACAAGAGGCCAATCTTCCTTAGGAGAATTTGAGCAGCATTCCCAAGTAGCTCGTGATTCAGTAAAAGCATGTTTGGCAAATAAAAAAATTGAATTGCAGTGACAGATAGTAAAAAGGGAAAAATGTCTTGTTATAAAAAAGAGAATTATTTGCACTTAAGCCCATCTGTTTCTTGTGCTCGTGGAGTTTAGATTAAAGTAATTTATTTCTGCCTACTAATTAGGACTATTTATTACCGACTTCATACAATTCTGAATTAAAATTCTCACAATACTTACTTTAATATGGCATCAGCACAAATAAAGTGTGACTCTTGAGAATCTCAGGAAAACAGGGAGTAACATCAAATCCTGATGAAAGTGGTGGCAGTTCCCCTGCTTGAGAGACCCTCTCAGSAAGCTGTGGGAGAGGCTGAATTGCTCAAAAAATTGCCAAATTGTGCACTGGGGAGAGCTCATTGAGGTGTCATGACTGGGAGAGCAGGCCAACAGGAAACCTGAACATTCCTGCARAGTTTGCTCCAAAAGTAGGAATATGTGAACATATTTATCCCTGAAATCTAATTAGAAATCAGCTATTCAGCTGAGGACTGTGTAGAAATGGAAAAGATGATCAAATATTCACCAAATTGCCACGATGAGTTTTGGAATAGAGCAATTACCTACAAGTGTTTCCTTATGGTTTCAAACCCACAATGTTTTATGTGTGGAAAGCAGGGAGAAAGACAAATACTCAACTGGGAGGAATCTTTTAGCAGCTTTAGAGGTGTTTGAGCCATGTCTGCACTCTGGTGCTCCTCAGAGTTGTGACAAGATAATTATTGGAAAAAAAATGGATCATCATTATTGGAAAAATTAATGGGACAGGAAAATCATCTTGAGTCACATTTCTATGAAGAACCTTGATCCAGTGAGTCAGGTGGAAGCAAAATCACCAAAGGAAAGTGCACCAACATAAAATTAAAAAAATAATCTCAGACCTTTGAAGTGATTTTTCCCAATTTCTTCCAGCTCCTGGTGTCCAATAMAAAGGTATCCCATTGAGGCAGGCAAACCAAGGGAAGCCAAAAAATAATACACAGCTTTCAAAGGGRGCATGAACCCTGACCTGAGGAAAAAAGAGAGGTGCAGTTAAAAGAACACAACATTACATGACCTGAGATACCAAAAAACATTCACAAAAAAAATCATTGGAACAAACTATTTGTGAAGTGTTATTTGTGTTATATCCTGTTACTGCCACTAACTGGTCTTCAAATGAGGATCAAATTTCCTAAAATTTCTTAGGTTTTAAGTGAAGAAAAATCTTTAATCTTTTAAAAATAAGTAAAGGATGATTAAATAATGCGGATTGGAATATTTTTTTTTGTATACAGTTGTGTTTTATAAAAATTCCAGTCCTGTCACTTTGGCCTATTTCTGTATGGGACTTAAATGAGCCATTTCCTATTGGCTATATGTCATTAGCATCATCCTAATCATTCTCATCTCATCTAATTCTCCAAGGACTTTTTCCTBGGGAGTAATTGCAAGTCTCGTTCCACCAAGTGGAAATTCTGAATCAGGATAGACTGTTATCCTGCAACCCTCCAAATAACTCTTGCATCATTTCTTTTTTAATTAGGCTTAGCTCGAGCAAATATCCCTGTTTATAGAAATGCATGTACACAACCTCTACAAATTACTAAACAAGATGCTTATTAGAGGCACAATTACCATTATTAAAATCAACAGCTATTTTCTGTGCTGTCCTTCAAGGAGGGAGAGCTGCTGTCGTTTGTCACCAAYCCTGTTATAGCCTAGAAAGTGTTTTTTAACCATTTTTTTAAATCTCAAAAGGAACGGGTAATCTGCAAGTTTTCATCTCAGCATTGAAGAGCATCACTCTGCAAGGTGAGAAATGAGCAGAATGACAAAAAAGTGCATTTTGGTCAGGTGGAAATGGTAGGAAAGCTCTGAGCATTAGGGTAAGGGATCATCACTGGCCGTGCAGAGAGAATATCAGCATTTAGAAATGTTGAATTCAGGGAGTGGTTCAAATGAGAATCTGCAGGAGCAGAGCAACCCTGGAAAGTTTAAATCTGAAATTTGCCTTGGTGAGGGACCCTTCAGAAGGTGAAACATCAGGCACAGGGAGCGTAGGGGAGACAAGACACTCAGATTTTGCACAACCAGCACCTCACACTGATCCATCTTATTCACCTTGTGCTGAGCAGGTTTCCAGACCCCTGAAGAACCCAAGGGATTTCTGTCTTATGGCTGTAACAGTCCCCAGAGCTGGGGTCAGGACATTCTGACCAAAAATGATCTCCCCAATTCAAACCCTCTGCACCCACAGTAACCCCACTGCTGGCACTGCAGGACTCCCTAAGAACTGGGATCTTCCACTGGAAACCATGAGCCAGGTGCTCCCTGTTAGCAAAGGAGCACAGAAAAATGTGAGATTTTATGGTAAAAAACCTATTCCTGACCAGATCCCGGTTTTCTCCAAGGACACACTCACATGGAGATCATTCTTGGGCAGTTCMCACATGGTGCTGAGGGTTTGGCTGAAAGCTGGGGAAGAATTATTTCAGCCAGAGCTGCCAAGCTCTCCCCATGCACACACCTTCATTCTGCACACAGCAGGGCTTTTCTGGCCCAAGCACTGAGCACTGTAGGTGAGGCACAATACTGAGTTAAAAACATCAATTGATCAGCTTCCCTCAGAGTCCCAAGTGCCTTCAAAAAGAGTTTCTCCTTTTGGGGCCTGGTTTCCCCTTCCCAGAGGATGCTGGAGCTCTGATCACCCCGTGCTGACCCAGGGGCTTGCTTGGARCCCACTCTCTGTAAATCACTAAAATAGGGTGTGAGCCTTCTGCCTGCCCCTTGACACAGTCTCCATGCTGAATTTCAACAAAACTCTTCCTAACTATAAAATTAGCATTATCCCTGCTCTCCTGACATCCTGTTGAACATCTGTTTGCCAGTCTGGACAGAGGCTGTCAAATCCCAGTTCGTTTGCTTGGGGGCTGTTTTTGTCTGGTTTTTGCACATAGGATGAATAAACTTCACTCAACTACTTCAGCTGTGAAACACAAGCCAGAGACCCCTCTGCTTTCACAGTAAATCTGAAAATTTCCACTTTATGGATAGGAGGCCTTGAATTTATAACATAATCTTCTTGCCTTAGGAAGAGCTTGTTCTGCTCTGGCTGTGACCATGAGACAAGTCCTATTACCAGAGAAGATGGATTTTCCAGGCAGTTGCTCCATGAGGGGCAGGGACRGAGCTCTGGTGGTTAACTTGAGTGATTTGGTCCTTGTTCCACCCCAGGAATTCCAGACAGGGTTAGTGCACACAATCCTTGGCAAGGCAGTTCCTGGCAGCACTTTAATCCAACGCTGCAGATATTTCTGTGCAGGTGATGTGTCAAAGGGCAGGGAGTGCTGTGAATTGGATTTCAGTGCAAACAGGGGTTTAAACTCCTCTCCCATCCAGGAATAAACCTTCAGCTGACTCCTGGCATGACTTGCCAAAGGCCACACAATGATKGAGCTGCTCAGCCTGAAGCCAGTCTGACAGAAAAGCCAATTTTTATCCTCTGCTTCAAACTGCAGGACTGTTGGAGACAAAGACCCAGCCCAGCTGCAGGTAACTGTGACCACTGCTCTGTGCCCAGAGCAGACACTCACTGAGCCTCTTCTAATTAAAATCCAGGAGACATATGAATCTCTCATTAGCCTTTAAAACTATTGCCCTCTATTTATTCCTTGATTTCTTTTTCCTGGAACGTGACATTCAAGGAAAATTGTTTAAGAATATTTTCAGTATCCAGCTCCAGCTTAAATGTTCCAGCTGTAGACTAATGGAATGGTTTGGGTTGGATCAGACTTTAAAAATCATTTAATCCCACCCCAGCCATGTCAGGGACAGCTCCCACTGTCCCAGGCTGCTCCCAGCCCCAATGTCCAGCCTGGCCTTGGGCACTGCCAGGGATCCAGGGGCAGCCACAGCTTCTCTGGGCACCCTGTGCCAGGGCCTGCCCACCCAAACAGGGAGGAATTTCTGAATTAAACAATTTCTGCAAATACCATAATGGGAAGGATGAAAAGTCATAAAAATCTGATGGCACAAAACTGACACATTTTTGCATGGGGGGGAGGAGCTGATGGTTGCACCTTTCAGGGTCCATGAGGGGTTTTAACACCATCCTTATCTCTGTTCCTTTCAGCAAAGGCATTTCAGATGGGTTCCAATCAACACTGCCTGTCCTTTGGCTTCCTAGGAACAGGGCAGTGGCTGCATTGGGTCAGAAGAGCATCTAACCCACAATTCCAGCTTTGATGGGCATTGAAGAAAAGGACAATGATATTCCTCCAATATGCTGTCCCAGCTGCAGGAAATGACAATTTGTATTAAGAGTCCTAACATGAAGGAGTTTGCCTGGATACTCTTTTAACCATTTTACAATTCTATTWTGCAGCAATGAGTTCCAGAGCTGAGTTAATCTGCTTTTGCGACAAAGGGTTTTATTATTGTTGTGTTTGTWTTGTTGTTTGGGGTTTTTAATGCCTACCATTRGATAATTCCATTTGATACTGACTTCTTTTATCATGCTAAAGTGAATTCCAGTTTTTTGTTCCCTCCCAAAAAGCACTCACGATTTCATCACAGTCTTTATTGCATTCTGGTGTCAGTGTGTTTTTTTTCTGTGCTGAAATTATTAATCTATTTCACCTTGGACACAAGGCATGGGGTTCTTTGTCACCCATGTCTGTACCTGTAGTTTTAATTTAATGGGTAAAAAAGTGTATTTAGGATTGAAACAGACCCTTCCTCTCCATCAGCCAGAGGGGGCTTTTTTTCTGAACTGAACTCTTGCAAAGGTAGAAAGTGACTCAATCTGGCCATTTTATTTCAATGCCTTCAAAGGGATGGATTTCATCAACGTTTTGAAAATGTTTTTCCTAAGCTTTGAGAAATCTGCTGAGAACCCTTGGACTGCATTACCTTGAGCAAAGCCATCATCTCCCAGGATCAGGCTGTAAAATGTTATCTACATCCCGTTACAATGACCCTTTTATTACACTGCCTTCAGACTTAGCAGAAAACAAAACACAACCCTGGAGAGTTAATATTTTCAAAACCAGCTCCAGTTGAAGACAATCAGTGCAGCTTTTGATAAAACTGATCAAAGGACAATTCTTGACAGCTCGGAAACATGAAATGCTATTACTTGCCCTCTTTTAGTTTCGCTCTCTCTTCTCAGCAGACCGGTATTTGTTTTGCATAGTAGCAAACATTATTCCTATAGTGTTTCACTTTTGCACGGGAGCCCTCCTTTCATTACACCAGAGTAAAAGCAGTGGGAGATTAGCAAGAGGTTCTTTGTCTKCTGCTACAGTAAAACCTTTTTGTAATTTATCTTTCTTTTCTTTCACTCTCTYTTACCTCTTGGCCACAATTTACACAGCAGCTATTGTCTTTATATTGGATGAGAATCCCCTTAAAATATTCCCACAGAGTTGCTGTTTCTCCTCTTTTCATTACTTAAAATTGAAAGTGGTTAAGATAATGTATTTGGCCTCAGACTTGCAA
>NW_026623544.1:880783-921135 GCF_030028575.1 Malurus melanocephalus
AAGGGGGAAAAAAAGCAGGGTGAATTGTTATGATCATCTCAAGGACAGTTTGTGTTGGGGCAGCAAGGCCAGGGGAAGTGGCCAAATTGCTGATCCATTTTAAATTGTGGCACTGATCAAGGGATCGAGAGGTCCCTGTGCACAAGTAACCAGGAGCAGCTCAAAGCTGCTTCCCTTTGGATTCAGCACAAAAGCTGCAGGGCTGTGTCCAGCTCCCTGCCCTCTGGCAGCAGGGGAGGTGTCACTCGGCCATTCACCCTCCAGAAAGGCCCACAGGATTTTAATCTCTCTTTCATAATCTCTAATTAGTCACCTCTCCCAGCACCTCTGCTGCCATTTGAAATCAGGATGTTTTGCAGAGCCTGGTGTGCAGATTAAACCCAGCATTCAGCTGGCAGCAGTCCACAGGCAGTGCAAAAAGCTTTTTGGGCACAGTTTCTGCTCTCTTACACCAGTGAAAGACTGCAGGAAGTCTGAAGATCTCAGTGTCAAACCTTCCTCTACATTCAAGCATGCTGAGGCTGTAAAGCACAATGCAACCCTTCTAATTCTTGTAAACCAAAAGTTGACATAACTAATACAGAAATGCTTAACTGAGGGACCTGCTAATGGAGGTAATTTCTAGTCCATCAGATCCTTATATTAGTTATTGCCCTCAGTTTAGTTTAGAATTGCTTTTTAAGCTTCCCTATTTAAGTCAGTAGCTTTAAAATGCAAGTTTCTGCATTCTCAATTCATTGCTTCTTATTGAGCTTTTGGGGCATAAAGAAGCAGCATTATCTCCTCATTTTAGTTTCGAGGAGAGAGCAAAAATACCTTGCAGATTGTTTTATGTTCACGGTGAGGACCTGAAAAAACCACGAAGACCTTTCTGCTCCGCAGTTTTCCCCTCCGTGGGTTGGAGTTGAAAGCTTTCCCTTCCTCACCCGGGACGCCCTGCACCGACCAGCTGCTGTTTGGAGTCTGCTTTCCAGAGGAAAARTCTTATCCAAATACCAAACACAATCATTCATGAACATCAATTCCCCGGACAACACATCTGTGAAAGCTCTTTAGATGACACCATACCTCTGAACACATTTACACAGGATCGGGCTGGGTACATTTCCTGCACAAATGCCGTTCCTTTTTTTTTGTTTTGGCATGAAGCTGTCTCTGCTTACCCCCCAGAGGGATACAAGTCTCAGTTGTGACTGACTGGGGTAAAACCATCAGTGTCAGTGGCATCCCTGAGAAAAACATCTTCCAAGGARAAGGGCAGGTCTACCTAGCAGGCAGTGTGTTCTCCCCAGAGCCAAGCATGTGGAGAACTGTGCAAGACTTCATTTTCATTTTTCTTAAAAAAACTGATCCAAAAGAAAAAAAACCTCATCATTTTTTTTAAATGATTTTTTTTTCCTATCGGAACTGGCATTTTTCATTAAAAATGCTTTTTGGCATCRCTCTATCTTTCAATTGGAAAGCTTTCCACATGAAAAATCTCCAACAAGTAGAAGGTGACAAATGCTGCATTGGTGCCTTTTATGGGACATAGAGAGTGATTTCATGACCAGGGGAGGGTGCTTTTCTAACAAAATATTCATTTATGGACAATGTTGATAATTAAGCTGTGTGCTTGAGCACACCCCATTTCCAGCACGAAGGGATGTGTGGATTCTGTCCCTGCACACCCAAAGAAGTGCCATGCTTGGGAGGAAACAAGGAATGAGATCCTTTGGTCACCTGTCAGGAACAGCCAAAAAGGGCCTTTACAAACCAGGAACAAGCTTCTGGTTGGATTTAGTCCTGCTGAGTTCCCTTTTGTACATTTGAGACAACTGAAACATCTTATCCAAGGAGGCTGCTCCAGAGCCAAAAAGGATTGAATTCGTATAAATTACGGTAGGTCCAGTTTCTGTGCCCACAAGCTGGAAAAAATGTAGCMYAGCAGGGSCCCCACAAACWTTTCTGATYCCAARTGTTTGGTGTTTGTTTSRTTTCTTTTTTTAAAGGATTGTCCATTCCCACAATTTCCTTACCACTAACTCTGTAGGATCACTGAAGAATTCCCGCAGACATTGGTGGGATCTGGATCAAAATCTGAGGGTTATTCCTTTTCGAAGAAGTTTGTCATTTCAATGCAATTAATTTACAAAAKGAATGGATTTAGATGTAATTTTCTCCCTCTTAAAATAGAATAATCCTATGGACCTATGTGTTTTTATTTCCTGCCTGAACCACCAAAATGGATGAGGCTCTATTTGCCTTCTACTGTACCTGTCATTTCAATAAATCCCATCTTAATTCCTTTCTTACTTTGATAGTGGCTTTGGCAATTAGATTTACAGGCCATCTCCACTCTGGCATTTAAATTCTCTTAATATGAAAAAAAAAAAAWWAAAYAAAACTCTTCCTTTTTTACCTCTTCTTTACCCATTCAATAAACTTTACCATTCAATAAACAGAATGACATAACTCAGGGGTGTAGATCCAAAAAGGAATGATTAATTCTGCAGAAATTAAATAAAACACGGAGATTAGGAAGCAATTTAATTACCTGTGAGTCACTGTCCTTCTGATGTCGTGATTAAAAACCAGGGGTGTCTTCATGTGTCACGCACACATTTATCCACACTGAGGGCTGGGCATTGCTCTCATTATGCTGTTTACTCCAAACACTGTCTATACATCACACTGATTTCTGTGACTAAGCTGGGGAAGGAAAGACTTGAATCCACCTGCTGAGATTTTCAGGGAGGCTCGGGATGCTTTCAATTTATCTCTGTGTCCAAGGAACAAATCGTTCTTCCATTTCCCAGCCCTTCCACCAACATCCTCCCAACTTTATCTGTGCCAGGCCAGCTGTCAGCCTTGTTCCAAGCTCCTGACGTGCAGCAGTCTCTCTGACTGGTGTAAAACCCCAACCTCCTCCACATCTTCCCAAGAGCTGCTGCCCTTTAGCATCAACCTTTCTAATTCTTGCTCCTCTCGCTCTTCCTGCAACCTCCATGATTCAGAAGTCTGTTTCTCAGTGGAAGTGCCATTTTTGTGTAATCACTGGTTTAATCCCTTTAGGAGTCTGCAATCTCCTCACTGGATAGGTATTGAACACCTCTGGGAAAAGTCAGATTTTCAGATCCACTTTCCCTCTCTAATCTATAGCTGTTAAAGACATCCACTGCTTTGCCTTTCAGCCTCGTGCTTTTCTCAGACCAGAAATTGATGGAGGTGGCCTCTTCTATTTTTTTACTTCTCCTGGGCATTGACTTTTTCTGATAAGGCTGGCTCTCCTCACTAAACCAGGAGGCTGCATAGTCCTGTCACCCAGGTAAAGCCTAATCCTTCCCCTTTTGTGCAGCCCTGACTATTAGATTTGTAGCTGATTTAAGCCTGCATGGCTCCATTGAAGGTGAGTCCATGCACTGGAAAAGTGTCTGTGCTCCACTGCTGTCAAGAGGAGTTTGGATGGATAAGGCTTGAGGGGAAAAAATTTGGAGACCCATCTTTTAGACATTTTAGCAACCAGGCAAAGAATTCATTTGCTGAARTGCTTGTGACAGGAAAAGGTGTGTTGAGACTGACTTTCAGAGGTCATTTTTGTTTCAGCTACATTTATTGGGTTTTTGGACTCAGTTGCAATGAATGCCCCGAGTGCATGAGCTTTATTTAAWACCACTACTAATAAAATGTGATATTAAGTTAAAATATTCATAATTCCCCCAAAGCAAAACCTGGGCTGCCCAGATGATCACAGCCTATACAATGCCAGGTGATTTGTTAAACCACCAGTGTGGAAACAGAGCTTGGACTCTGTGCTTAATGCAATCAGACTCACATTGTCCAATTGTCCTGGTATTTAACTCTGCCCTAAAACMCCAGGACTGTGCATTTTAGTGGAGCATTTGCACAAGATGATCTTATAGAATAACAGCAGAACCTCATAGGGTAACACTGTCTGACTTTGCCAGAAATATTCTTCTGCTGTGGCTGGCACAGTTTTTGCCAAGGTGGGGGCTCCAGGGACTCATTGAGGTGTGAGAGAAACACCAAAGTGAGAGCTAATCTGCCTAATTAAAGCCACCTGATAAATTGGCCCTGCTATTTCACTCGGGGTTTTCAAGCCTAGGGAAGTTTGGGGGTTTCTCCTTGCACCTCTCCCATCTTTAAATGGCTTTGAGCTGCTTTAGTTCAGATGACCCTYGAGTTTCTCCTGTTTCGTGTTATTGGGATCATGATGGATCTCACCACCTAAACCCCACATAAACCTGTGACAKTTTTGGTCATTGTTATAAACTCAAGGACTTTATGTGAGTTACCTCCAGTGTGGATCCTTGGGACTAAAATCAAGTGAGAAGGATGTAATTAATCAGTGCTTCATCCACCCGGGTTCAGATATTCACAACAAGCTATTTATAGRCAGCAAAGAACAAAAGATGAGGAAAAAGACACTGGCATGTCTGTGGGGTGCTCATGGGTATTTCAAGCAAAACAAGGGTGAAAGTGATTATGCCACTGACTTATAGGATAGCTAATTTTGGTTCAATTCCTCTCATAAATCATAAGGACTTTGCTGGATAATTTCTYTGAGGAGAATGAACTGCTGGCATGACATAGTCCTTCCATGATATTTGCTAATGCTCTTCTCTGTCAAACTGTGAAGTTAAGTGTTTTCATTGTTGAGCTAAAGAGGCTTAACATTAAAAACTTATGGAAATGGCTTTAATACTGAGATTTACTTCTAGAACTCTTTTGAAATGCAACATCCCCAGGTACTTTATAAAAGAGCAAGGCTCCATTTTCAATAGCTTTTGCTGAGTTTTTATCTGTATTCACCCTCCAGAATGTGCTATTATAAATAATTAATCAATCAGCATCTGCTCTGCTCTGAAAACACTTATATCTCAAAATTGACTAGTGGCCTGGTTCTGCACCTCTGAAGAGGCTGAGAACTTTGCTCCTGGCTTCCTTCAGAAGAGGATGAAGCCCTTGGCAGCAATCCCCAGCCCAGCCTTTGGGTCCACGTGGGCAGGGACACACAGCAACATCCTTGACCTGCACCCGTGGAATACTGCAGGATGGGACTGGAACAGAAATATCCCTCTAAAAGGTGTGGGGTTTGAGCTGGGTGTGCTCCTTGTATAAATAGAAATGTTAGGGAAATGGGTGGAGGAGTATTTCAGATCATCTCAGTCTGWGACATCCCATCACATCCTCCAGCGATCCCTCCCCTGGCTCAGGCACATTGGGGACAAAGCAGTGGCACCCCTGTGGCACTGCTGGCCCTGTGCTCCCCAGGGATGTCACCCTGCACCCAGCCCTTCCTCGAGGGCCACCACTCCTGGATGAGCACAAATCCCACATCCCTGACTGCCCTGCCATCGATGGAGCTGCAGCAAAGCACAATTMCCAAATTACCACAGCTAATAAAATGTCCTGTACCAAATCTTGCCTCTCTCCCATCTCTTTGATGCCTCTTCAGCCTCATCCATTCATTTAGACATTCTGTCTTTACACTCCAAGTGAAGTTAAACATCCTCTAAAGCACAGATGGGTTTTACAGTCTGTTGTGGGGGGAAAAAAGGAAAAGAAAATGTAGCAGAAATGCTGACTGCATTTGACTGGCTGCTGCAGTGGAAATTAGCCCAGCCTTTGGACAGCCCAGCCATCCTGGACAGGTAAAGGCCATAAGAGAGCCATGAAACATGGTTTAACAGTAAATATGCAGTGCCTAAACCCATCCTGGAAGATTTTTCTACAGAGATCACAAAAAATGAAGAATATGAGTGGCCAGCACTTACCTCAATRCCACTTCCCCCACACTTATGCAGTTTTCTGTACTTAGATTTTACCACCTTTCAGTGGTCAGCCAAGCTCCATCTACCATGCATCTCACTTAGGGTAATGTTTCCATCTGGTTTTGCAGAGTTCATGCTATTTTCTTTCAAGAAAACACTAGCATTGTTGCATGGACTTGATTATAAGATTTACTGCATCCTGGTGGGTCAAAAACCAGAGGATTCCTTGATTCTTAGATTCTTAAATTCATAGGATTCTTCAACAGAGTATGGAAGTGGAAGTCTAAGATTTTGAGTGGATTTTTGAGGGGGCTGAAGATGGTATGGCTGGTTTTACACAAGAAGGAACAAAGATTTCTYTAATTCCTTATATAAAACAGCCAAGTTTGGGAAATTAAAGCCACAGGTAGCACAGGGTTTCTTTCTCTCTCACTTTGTCACCTGTCCAGCTTTGTTCTGGGTTACTTTAGGAATTWTTACTTAGATTGATTCACATTCTCCTTTATCATTGTTTAATCTTGCYCCTTCTTTGCCATTCATTATTGTCCAAAAATCCTACTTTGACAGTGAACACAAGGAGTCTCATGCTTTGAACAGTTCCACTTTCAAAAAAACCCTGCTACTTTCATCACTTACTCAGCAACAACTAAAGCACAACTTTGGAATTTATAGAGGCAGGAGCTTTGGAACCAAGACTGCTGCAAAGCCTCTGCACATTCCTTATCGTTATGCCCCTCATTTTGCTAGTTAGTCACATATTTAATGGCAGCAGGGATCTCTCCAGAATTGCCTTTGCTTATTTTGCTTTGTGCAAGATACTGCATGATCATTATTCAGGGCTGTAAATAATTCCTAATTACATCTCAAGGGGTCCATTTTGCCTACCTAATTCCTGAAGAAGCTGCTCTCTTCTGTTTGTACAAGCTTGGGCCATATATTTAAGCTGTGAGGGTACAAGCATTTACCTGTGCAGGAACATCTCATAGGGGGGCTGCTCCTGTTTTCACATGGCTCACCTGCCCAAGAACACAGCGAATGAAGCCATGGCTATAAGGCTTCCTATCCTCTGCAAAAAAAGAAAAGAGTTTAAAATGATTTTGCCTTCAGCACATAATGCTCACAATGAAGAACATGTGGTTAATGAACAAAAGCCTTTTACTTTTTCCCTTTAACTCAGGCTGTCACTATTTTCATGTTTATTTGCCAGATGCATCCCAGCTGCTAATTAAGCTTGAACAAATTAAGGTGAATTGAATCTTGCCTGAGCATCTGCTGTTCTCCTGTTAGGAGGATGATGCCACATCTTTTAAAAGGCYGTTTATACTTAAAATTACTTCTTACTATAAACTAATAGAGAATGTTTTTTTCATAACAAAGACCGTGTACCTCACAATAAAATATGTTACAGGATGTSCCAGTGAGTTGGCCTGTATTATAGTTCCAGCAGTTTCCTGGTAGATTCTCATAATAAGCAAAATTAAGACTAAAATTTTAAATTAATGGCTCTCAGAGATGAGAGCCAGGTATCAAACACTCCACAAGCTGAGTCGTTTGATCAGGAGGGATGAAGGTGTAGCTTCAATTCCTTTCTGGTTTTGGCAAATCTCCCAACAAATAAAAAATAAAAACAAACAAGGTAGAGCCAGGAATTGCTCTGTGGGGCTTTTTTTCCTAGAGAGAGGAAAYGGATTTTGTGGCACTTGTGACAAAACAGCCCCCTGTGCAGCTCCAAAAAAAGAGAGGTGGAACAAAATGTTTGATGGGGTCTGTCTGTGCCAAACACACTGGAACTGTTCAAGGAGCTCCAAAGTCCCGAGTTTCTGTAAAACTGCAATTAATACAGTATAGAAAAAAAAACAAACCCACAATCTTAAAAATAGTTATGAAAGGGAAGCAAAAAGTAAGTCATTTTGATCCTGGAGACTCTTTAAGGTTATTTTAGATGCAAAGAAAATCTCTTCATAAAAGAAATATAAAAATGATTAAAACTCTGTGCCTTGAGAAGGTGCAGAGTTYCCTTTTACACAATTTGTAGCAAGTCTTTAAAGTGATAAAATCTTGAATATTRGATGTGCATCCCTTAGGGCTTTCATTTCATTTTTATACTGAAAAAAAGGCTAATACAAGTTCACAGTAATCAGAAATTGTGATAATTGCCACTACGAAAATTCTCTGTAAAAAGTTGGCGCTGTCTTAGAGAAAAGTTAGTGAAAATTCATCGGAGTTAATAAATTTACTTACTGCACAAGAGACAGCTGGGAAAGGGGAGTTTATGAATGTAAATGTGTAGAATTCAGCAGCACAGCTCCTCAGCTGTGAGCATGATCCATGTAAGTTTGTAAATGGTGGATTGTGGCAATTAAAACTAAGGATGCACAGCGGTAAAACTGCTGAAATAATRTTTCTTGCTACAAGCCCTCCCTCAGGAATGCACTGTGGAAAGAAAATCTAACGGGCTTTACATCCAATAATTAATGTTCTCTTGCTTAACACCAAGTGAGAGCCATAGAAGCAATTCCTGCCTGAAGATGATTAAGTATTAATGCCTATTGAGCTAAAGAACAAAACGGGAGGTATTGATCCCAAATTGGACAAATGTGTTTGTTTTATTCAGCCYGGCCGAATTTGGCCAGTTCAGAACGGTGAACTCAGCACCACGAGAAGAGTAGTTAATGAAAAGGCTCTGGAGATCTTAATGATGCTTGGTTTGCTGGGAGAATTACCTGAAACACATTTATGCRCCCGGAGAAATTAATCTTCATCGCTAAATTCCGTCTAAGCAAAATAAACCGGGGAATGGCTTTAATATGCATGATGAGGGAATCTTAAATATAGGCTGCAGGACTTAAAAAATTCACCTGTACTTGAAAAAAATATGAATGTTCTGTCGCATTGGGATCCTCCATTTTTTCCACCTGGTAAAACCCAATAAAAAACTGATTGTTTTTCTCTTCCAAGAGCAAATTCTGAACTGAAATAAGCATGAAAAAGAATATCAAGTCCAAAATTATTCCCATTTCCTGTTGAGTCAAGTTTCAYGAATTCTTTCTTGTGATTTATTTCTAAAGTTTATTCAGAATGAATTTGACCAACTTCAACTAAGCCATGCAGAATTCCTTAAGAATCCTTCAAGATCTTTTTTTTTGGCATTATTTGTGTCGAACCACAGAGAGGACAAAGCCAAGAGCAGCAGAACATTGGTGTGACAAACAAGAGACAAAGAACAGTACAGAATCCTGGCTTCAAATGAGCAACACGGAATTAATGCATTTTCGATGTTAAATTTCAAATTTTAAGCTATTCATTAGTTCATGAATAATTCATAATTCACACTTCATAACTATGATGAATAATAATTACACATAAAATGGAAAGCGCAGGAAAAGAGATAACAATTGATATTGAAGAGATAACAATTGATATTGAGTTGATGAGAGATGAGAAATATTCACCATCCTTCTTATTGAGCAGCTAATCTCCAAATTATAACTTTTTTTATGGCTTTCTCAAAAACAAAGCACATTTTCCACTAACACTTCAACGTTTTAATAAGAAGACAGAGACTCTTCATACCTGCCTTCTTCATGGACCAGTCCTGGCTGAAAAGGCAGAGTTTGTGTGTGAAATCAAAGCTGGCAAWGAAAGAATTTAAATTCACAACAGAATAAAAGGCACTGTTATTGWAGAAGCTTTATTGTCAGATGAAAGGAAGAAGATAGGACAGTGTAAGAGAGGCAAAGCCTTGTGCAGTTGAAGTTATTTGTATGGAATGATATCAGGGCAAGGATTCCTGGAAGATCTGCACAATGGAGTGCTGCAGGGAAATCTGCATGAGACTGCAATGGGCRAGGGATGATTTGTCACAGTCCTTTTAGGAGCAGAATAATATAAGARGGGATGTCTCACCCCCCTGCCAAGGCAAAGTTACACTGAAGCCATCCAGCTCCTCCCAAAATCTGCAGCAATGCAGGTTTTACCACCTCAGCCWGTGCTGCTTATCCACCCTCACCATAAGCCGAACTAAAGTTTGTCTCTTTGGTGAAATTCATCAGTGTTTTCTTATTTGTCTGCCATGAGCACACAGAACTGCTTAGGGTGATCTTCTGAGGACAGTTACAAAAGGAGACTTCAGAGGAAGTCCAGCTGAGATAGGATAATTGCATTTGGGGGGAAAAATGGTAGAAAATTTCTGTATGTTAGAAACACTATAACAAAAGTAAAAACTGGTAATTCTGGGGAATTTACTTAGCAATGGGGAGCTCAGCCAGAYTCAGCCATTAGATGCTTTACTGGATGACTGGAGTCACCAGAATCTCTTCAAAATCTTCAGGTCAAATTCTGAACCTGAGAGAGGAGATCTGGGTACAATAGAAATCCATGAAAAAGGCAAAAAGGCAATCATTTCCTAACACTATCTAGAAATATTGTCACATACAGAAGAATGGACAAAATGTAGAACTAAAGAATTAAAGAGTTAAAGGTGCTGAGTGAAGCAGGAGAAACTTCAGAACAGTGTCTGAAGTGTTGAGAGAGATAGAACAAGATTCAGAGAGAGAGATGGAGATGAGGCAGGCAGAAAATGGAAGCTTTCCCAGATAATATAATTTAATTTATCCCCGCAAGGTGGATATGCCATCTCAGCAAAAGGTCTGTATCAGATGAGGTATGGCATCCCAAAAAGGCTGCGTGTGGGGTTAAAAAGGGCAGCCAGMATGGATGACATGCAGGAGACAATCCTGGGAATCAATCCCACATCCCCTGCCCCGTGTTATTCCCTGTATCACTCACAGCAGCCCCATGGCCCCTCTGGCTTCTCCTGTAACAATCCATTTAAAAATAAAGATATTGCTCTTTATTGTTATTTCTCAGTGGCCTTATTTGTGTCTTGCTCTTRCATTCTCTGTCACTTTGGATAATCTGCATTAGCAGCCTTGTGTCCACCTGCTTTACTCTTTTATTCTGCCTGAGTTTTAATGTTCTACAAAACAAGCAAGTAAATACAGTAAGTAATGTGAACTGAGGTAAAGACCAGCAACAACTTGTAGGAACAAAAATTTATTTTTTTTTCTAACACAATGACAATGTTTATTTCAATAATCAGAGATGAATAAGATCCATGTTTTAGCACTCAGAGTTTGAGTCTGTCACTGATCCCCTTTTGTCTGTGTGGTTGCTGCTTTGTCACCTGTAAAAGGGAAATAATATTCGTTTGAGACATAAAAGTTTGTGAAGCATCTTGATACTCTTCGATGAAGGATGAGATATTAAGGTGACAAATGGCTGTTAAATATCACCACCAAGACTCCAAGCAGCTCCCTGYTCACATCCATCAGAGTCAGCAATGGGATTTGGATGTGTCCCTTTCTTTGTTAACTCCAGGGAAAGTCCTCTTGGCACTTCTGCTGTGTTGSAGGCTTTTGTCAGAGCCCCTTCTTCACCTGTGCCCTGTGCCAGGACCTCCAGCCCTGCCTTTGCTGCTGGAGGAACCTCCCAGCCTGAGCCCCCAAACCTCCTCCCAGGGCACCCCAGAGAGCTCTGCTGGRGCTGCTGCCGTTTCTGGGGCTGCTGACCTTTGCTGGACAAAAAACTTGGACAGAAACTGAAGAGGGAAGAGACTCCTCCCAACGTTTCTCCTTCCAGTTTATGCCAGGTGGTAGCTGGGGGTGGGTAAGGACAGTAAAATGAGCCATGTCTCCCCTTCCACGGGGTGTCACGACTGCTGTTTCATTTAATTTATCCAGGAATTCTTGTTTCTTTTCCTAAAGGCTGGGTCCTCAAGTAAACGTTACGAGTTTCTTTTCACTGGAAATTTGCCTTAAGTGTAGCCAAAGTTTTGGTTTAGTCTAAGAACTATGCATGGCTAAACTAAAATACTCAAAACTCAAACAAACATCACCAGCATTGCCAAGGATGTCTTTATAGTGATTTAATTCTACCTGAAGACATTCTTTCCAACACCCAACTGAGCTGCACAGGTCCAAAATTGAYAATAGCTCCAACTCAGGATTTTCCTAAACTGATGCTGGCTAATTTTCATTGAATATCAAATTGATTTTAAAATAGCTGCTCAGATGGAAGTGTCAGTGAGGAGAAAGGTGCCAGTTTGAAACACAATTTCCCGTGGGCATYCTCCAATGACAGATATTCTAATGTTACCCTCTTCCTGCTTTTAAATGTGTGGATTTTGAAGCTGAGTGGAAAACAAAGGAAGCAGAGGATCCATGGAGCAATTTGCTGTGTGGCTTTGCAGGTAAAATTGATAATTGAGGGCATCCTCCAATAATTTAATATAGAAATAAAAGTTTATGACTATTTCATTATTTAACTAATAGCAACAACAGCAATTAAGAAGTCATGTCCAAATCACACAAGCAGTTTCTTTTTACCATTCAGTAAATCAAATGATGATTTCTATATCAGTAAATAACTGAAAGCCAATAATAATARAAAATATTTATATGAGCATGAATAGACATTTTATTTAGACATGAGAAGTTTTTATTTTATTTTTTTTTTTCTGGTTAAATTTCAATGTATCTGTGAATATGTCAAGATGACAGAATCTCATTTAAAAGCTGTGAAGACAGCTGACAGAAAGTGCATTAAAAATTAGATTTTGAATTCAAAGAATGAAAGCTTTAAATCACTACAGGCATGTCTGTAGGACAAGATTGATACCAGATGCTATTTAGTACATGTTATTAACAAACCATTCAAGCCTTGAAGGGACCTTGTCACTACATAACTTCTGTCTATGTAAATAAGATTGAAGCAAGAATTTATTTTGCCAGCAATATCGAGCATCCAGTACATCAAAGAAACAGGACAGAAAGTATTGCTCGAGTTAGAGAAAGTACCAGAGAATACTAAAATGTGTGACTTTCTCCTGACTTTGCTCACACACATAAATCACTGCACAGTGCCACACAAAATCTGTCTCATGGAAGCACAGTCTGGCAGARCAATTCAAACACCTCCAGTTGTCTCTCTGCTGAGGAAAAGGTGCTGCATGAACCCAAAGTTGCTGTATTATTACAAAGCAGCAGACATCAATGCAGATTGAGTTGAGTTTYAAACTGGAAATAGATGTCCACTGCAGGACTCATCAAAAATCCTTTGTTTTTTTCTCTCTCTCTCAAATTTCCCCGGTTCTCATGGTGTTATTCACTAATAATGGTGCTACCCAACACTCTGCAGAGTGTTGCRATTCCAGTCTGAGCAGCTGAATTCWGATYTYGCTGATCCTCTGCTCCACAGCCTGCACTGGTGCATCCATCCAACATTAATGTGACACCCCTGCCTTTTCCTGTGCCTCCTTCATTTATCAGAACCAATTCTGCCTTGCTTTTCACCTCAGTCACTTCAGCCACACTTATGCAAAATCCTCCAAAGGGATTGCCCCTTCTACCAAAGGATTTTGGGATCAGACATGTCTGACATCAATTCTACAAATATTTTCTCAGTTTCATGATTTTTAATACTGAAGAAACCTTGAGGAGATCAATCTGACCTTCTCTCTCAACCCTTCTGGCTGAACTAATAAAGTTTTCAGAAACTTCCAGTCCTAGTGAAAGAGAATGCATCATGAGTTTAGATAAATTTCTGGACCAGAGTKATCCACAATACTGCAGTTGTTTCTTTTGTTTTCTTGGGTTGATTTGTCTGACATAAAATTTTAAGCAGTAAATAAATGTTTATTTGCTATAAGAACCTGAGGAATCCTGGCCATCAAAGATTTGAAAGCAGAATTTTGATGGGTTGCAATTTGAGCTTTAAAGCCCTATTTTTTTATTTTTTTTTTTTTTTTTTTTTTTTTTTAGTCTGTGATAGTGCTTTCTTTGTACTGACCTACATCCATGATAACTACAGTCAAATACCTGAGCTGCAATCCCGCTTTCACAAGATGAAACAGCAGCTGGCAGGTCATTCTCGGTATGAGAAAACTTTGGAACTTTCTTGTCTGGAAAAAAAAGCTGATCTTTGTCTCCATTCATTGTCAGAATGCCTTACTGGTGTTGTTTGTGTTTCATAGGAAAATGTGTTTTGGAGCCCATGAAACTGATGGAAATCTCTGGAAACAGCTATTCTGACTCCAGGCTATCCAGCCCTTGGCAGATCACCTCTCATGTGTCTCAGCAGTGCAGAGGCACTGGGGTCACCTTGACACAAAAGGTGGGAGCCTGTTCTGACAATGGCAGTGACGTGGATCTTCTGCAGGGCTTTGCCATTTCATGGGCTCAGGGTCCACTCTCAGCTTCTCCAGGACCAAGGGTGGTGATTTCCCCCAGCCAGTGGCCTTCCCTGAAGGACTGACCCCAGCAGGGCACAAGGGGAGGGATGCAGATCATTTATCTGGGTTTCTGTAATGTCTTTGACATGATCCCACCCAAACCCTGCTCTCTGAACTGGACAGGGCTGGGTTTGGTGGGTGCCTTCAGATGGGTGAGGAATGGGTTGGACAGTCCCATCCAGAGGGGTCAGGGGCTCTGTTCTGATGGACACCAGGGACAGGGGGTGTCCCTGAGGGCCTGCACTGGGACCAGGGGGATTTATTCAATAACCCATCATAAATGAAGGGACTGAGTTGCACCCTCAGCAGGTTGGCAGGTGACASAGATCTGAAGATGCTGGGACACTCCTGAGGGATGGGGCCATCCAGAGAGACCTGGAAAAGCTCCAGAAGTGGCCCCTCCTGAGGTTTAACATGACCAAATGCTGATGCTCGACATGACAAATAAGGCACTGTTCTTCCACTGAAATTTAAAACTGACAGAAACTCTGCTTGCTGTATCTGCGACGAATCCAGGCCAGAGATTTCACTTWAACACAATCTTGATCTGGCGCAATTCCATAATGTCTCCCTTTTTAATTTATTGTTCTTATTTTCTTTTAGCCTCCCACTGATCTGTCAGTTCAGAATTGCAATGTTCCTGGATTTGCAGATGTTATTGAAATATGGTGATTTATTCAGTGCTGTGTTAGAAAGGGTGTCAAAACACAGGAAACTAACTTTCCCCTGTAGATGTGGATATGTGCATGACATGCCTTCTTAAATCACCTTCTCTTTGTGAGTCTATTCATTGTAACATCATCCCCTCATGTGAATATCACGGGCTTTACAGAAATCTGTATAGATGCCCTTGATTTGAGCAATAGATTTCAATTCTGCAATAAATTTCAAATGGCAGAATTAACACTTCACGTTCTTGTGAGTAACTGAGGTTGCAAAGAGCAGCTGTGTTTGACCGAGTCAGCCCACAGACCATGTTCTGAGAGTRTTTGTAACTGCWCCAAGGGAGAGAGGATAYCCCRGKTTGTTTTCCAAGCACTGAAAAAAAWTTAGCTTTATTTTACTATGCAAGGGCACTTAGATTTGATTTTTAGGGCTGCCATAAAACAAAGATGCCCTTTCTAGGAGTGCTGATGTTGTTAAGCCTTAACCCCTGAATGCTGGTGCAGAAGAGCTCCCGTGCCCTGCCCTGATGGTGAAATGGCTCAGGGGTGCCTGGCTGGGTTKAAAAAGCATTTCCCAGCTGCTGGCAGGGCCAGGTGTGGGCAGATTATTGCAGATTCATCCCCACCTCAGTGGCATTCCTCAGCTGAGGAACTCAGACCACACCTGAGCTTGTGCTGCTCCTGGCAGGAGAGCCCTGCTTTGGATGATTCCCACCCTGCTTTGTGCTGCCAGAGCGTGGAGTGGCTCCTGTACCCCTCTGCCTCCACAAAAACCGCCAATTTGTGCCATTTGGGCCATTTTTGCCATGTGTGCCATTTGCTGCATCCCTGATCAGACGCCCTGCCTGGCTGAGTTACTGCTGCAACCAACAATGAATTTAAAGCATCAGCTTAAAGCTTACGAGCTCAAATCACCCYGCATGATTCATGCAAAAATTAGAATCAGTGAAATGAAAATATATAAACCTGGACCTCCTCCCCTGAGTGAGGGTTATTAAGCAAAGATTTACAGCTAGAGCCCCATGGTGRTATGGCTGGATGCACTTTTCAACTAACAAATATTTCAGCCATTAAGTGATATATTTTACAACATTTGGAAAGATTGCTCTAATATGCTGGTAATATATATTTCATTGGAAAAGAATAAATTCCTTTTTGAGAGAAGTTTTAAATTCTAAACTGCTGAAGTAAAACTTTGAGTACTGGGATCTACTGTTTATTGATGGCAGGGTTGTTTTTTTTATAAGATAGTTTGCTTATTAATATTTCCTATAAAATAATGAGAATCTCATTGCTGGGRAAACTTTCCAAACAAAGTTGAATCTACATTATGTGACACCAACTTGAAATTGGCACGCAGTCTTTTCTATATGATAGGGGACAATTAAATCAGAGATAATGGAAGGAATAAAATAATCCAAGCACAAATCACTAGAGAAATTACTGATGAAATGTAGCATACCAAAACAGGTGAGAATGAGCAAATAAATATTATAACTTCAATTAAAAAATAGAGTATTTAATGGACTGGAAAGGGATGTGGGAATTAACATTGGCTGATATATTTCAAACCACTGAATTAAATCCACAATATCTGTTTGTGTTGCTATATTTTAATATCTATGGTTGCCTGAAAGTCATCTTCTAGGAAAAACAATAACAAAAAAAAAAACAAAAAAAAAAAAAAAAAAAAAAAAATCTACTTTTCAGTAGGACTACAACAGTGCTATTTGCTGCCACCAGAATCTAATTGGAACTATTTTGTGCAGTCACACACATCAGGAAGAACACTTTAGGACAACAATTGTGGTTACAATTCCTGCCGTGTGGGCAGCAGAGCTGCTGCACCACGGGCTTTGCATGTGGGGAGGGGTGAACAGACCTGGAAAAATTCACACATTTGCTCAGCAGACGCTGCAGCCCGGAATGGAGGTGTTGGAAGAGCTGCTGAAGAGCCTGGCTGAGCTGTGAGGGGTCTCTGATAACACTGGAGGGTCCCTGATAACGCCAGGGTCCCTGATAACAGTGCGGGACGTGGAGCTCTGACTGCCTGAGCAGGCAGCTTTGCCTTGAAATTACTCTAACAACAACAAAATATCTCCTCATCTGAACAGAAAGAATTCCACAGGAGCATTGGAATAGCAGGGGGATTTAATTCCACAGCAAATCGATGGAAAATATTCACTGGTGAACATCAGGCGCTCACAGGTGGAGAAGGGTATTTGTTTTGTCTCATTTATTCCGATTGCTRAAACACTCCCCAGGTGCTCATCCCRTGCAYTGGGTGGCTTTTCCAACCCTCAAAGTGGAAACACGCAGCAATCCAGCAGGAATGAGTGCTCCTCTCCTCTTTGGGGTATTGCTGAACAATGTTCATTTCCCCCCGAGAAYGAAATGCTGAGTGCAGTGGAGAGAAATAACAAACTCTGGGAGTCGCTGAATTCCATCCTGTGAACTTAAATTCCATATTTGAAATACATTTGTAGCCAGTATGGTGATATTTTATGGTTACAAACACTGCTTTCCTTCACGAGAGCCAAATTTACCCTCCTTCAGAGAGTTTCCTACACTAATGGAATTGCCATAAAACTGTTTCTTCAGTGTCTCCATATTTTGCACACACTGAAAATCAAAAGTTTTCTTTTTTCTGATTTTTGGGTGCCTCCCAGATATCGCTGACGGACCATTCTTGAATGTTCAGTCTGCAGAAGAAATTAGCACTGGTTTAACAGCACAACGTGAGTAATGAGGAATTTTGGTATTATTTGGATGTCACTTCTTCTTCTCTAAGGCACCTGGTCCATACCAGAGAGCAAATCTACTCAAAAAGCAAACAAGACTATTCAAGCAGAGATCACTTTGAACCATATTTACTCTGGTTGAATTTTTTAGAAAAAAAGAAAAAAAAAATCATCACCTCTCACCAGAGAAAGCCTTTGTAACACACCAATTTTCCTTAGATAAATGTCAGATTAATACTGCTCAGAAAGTCTGGAAAATACATGTTGCCTTGCACACACAGTATACTTCATATTTTACTGATAAGTACTTTTTTCTCTTTTTTATTTTCACTTTTTTTTTTTTCTTTTAAGTCTTGCTTGCTGATCTCCGACAATGTTTCCTTGTGCTGCTTTTTTTCTGTATTTTGTCTTGAAAAATAACCAGCAGTGGAGTGCAACTAGATATTCGCTTTCCAAAGCTTGACCAAGTTACAGTGCACATTCAATTTCTTCTACCTTCCAGAACAAGCAAATTAAATGTGATGTGTTGTGAGAGGAATAAGCTCGGTGCTTCTATAAACTTCAATATTCCTCTGTTACCAAACCACCAAGTTGTTAATTAGAGAATGATGGAATCACAGGGACTGGAGCAGTGTAGAGAAGTTCAACCATTTGTACATGAGCTGGTCTGGAATTAAAACTGCAGCAGGGAAAAAAAGGAGCTGGAGGGAAAGAAGGTAGCTAACAATGACTTTTATATATTATATTATTTATATCATATTATATTGGGTTATGTTTTATTAATAGTAACATAACATGACATAACATAACATGACATAACATAACATATATAATATAATTAATCTAATCTAATCTAATTTATAATATTCTATATATTTTATAATATATAACATACATTATTCTATAATATATGACACATTATAATATACTATATACTATTATGTTATATTATATTATATTATATTATATTATATTAATCGTATTAATTACACAATATTATGTTGGTTTATGTTCTATTAATAATATAACATAATATAACAACAGCATATAATATATATAATATAAATAATATATATAATATTATGTAATTTATATATTTATATAACATATATTACATTACATTACATTACATTACATTACATTAATTATATATTTATATATAACTGGAAAAGCCCCCTGAAAAGCTGGAATCTCACCACCTGGCCAGAAATGCTGCATAGTTAAAAGATAAATTAAAGGTTGCTCTGCTCTGGAAGTACCTCCCTACCTGAGGCACGTCTTTGACCCCTATTCCTGAACTATCAAAGCACCTCCCAATCTTTGGGTTTTATCTCAACACCCCCCTGCGAGGGTTTGCTGTTATCTCTGCGCTCACACTGACACTTTATGTTTCAAGGAAGTGCAAAATCAAACTGATTCAAATGTAATAGTTTCCCTTTGGCCTTGGAGGCCCAAGGCAGCTCTTTCTAAACATGGTTTCAATCATGTTTCGCAGATTAAATGAATTATTCAGGTCTTTAAATCTACATTTTGCAGAAGATTTCACTCAGCTTGAAGATCGAGTTATAAAAAGTCATCATTTCTCTAAAATGCCTCTTAATGGTGGTTTTGATTAAAAAGTCATGTAGGAAGTTTACACCTTTTTAAATTCATGGTAGTTTTACAATGACTAAACCTGGTTTTCTTATGTTCTTGAGGGGAAAAAACATCACCTGTTCAAAAAAGGACAATTTGTAAYTATGATTGAAAGGGGAGGTCAGACTTGTTCATCTGATGGCAAAACAGAGGTTGCAGGAAGGATTTCCTACCCCAGTTTTTCATAGGTCTCTTACAGATTCATTTCATCCASAGTTTGAACAGGGGTTGGTAAACTTGAAAAGAACTGATTAAAGAGTTAAAATCCAGTTGATGATATTCACTTGCTGTCATTTTGCTTTCCAAATAAACCATTGGACAGTTTACATTTTCATTGTGCTAGATGAAAAGAGAAGAAAGTATGAAGAATTAATTGTGGGAATGTTTGGAGACAACAATTCTTCCAAAAGGCACTGTAACAAGCAAAGGAGATTTTTTTTTTTTTTTTTCCCAGCAGAGCAAATGCACTTTCAGTAGAATAAACCAAAAACCAGGGTGTAAAATGACAGAGGAGCTGGAAAACAAATCCCCTGTAAATATAAACCCTTCCATACTGACAGTGGTTGCTGTATTATCCTTTTCTGGCTGAAGATTAATGARCATTTTCCTGGAACCTTCCTGATTCTGTCTACTCCAGCACCACCAGGACGAGTGTCCAACACTGGGCACATTTTTCAGGGAGAAACAAAATTCTTCCCAGCTCTGCCACCATCTGGGAGGGCTCCCTGCATCTCAAGCATGGCACCACATCCAGTTGTGTGCTGTGACCTTTGTTTTGCTAAACAAAGCTCCAAGGAGGGGCTCAATCCCCAGTTTTCCTGCAGCAATCAGCTGGCTGGTGGCTTTTCAGCTGGTATTTTAAGCAGTTTTATTTGCAAGGATCCTTGAACTGATAGCTGAGCAGCAAACCTGCCAGCTCACAATTTCACTTGCTGTTTYGTGTTTAGCTGCTGGTAACAAAAAAAAACAAAAAACAAAAAACAAACAAACAAACAAAAATTTAATCAACATTTTTAGATGTAAAAGCTGTTTTAGGGATATCTCTGATTCAGTGTCTTACTAAAAAGAAACTGATGGGATAATTCTTTATCTGCAAAGCTCGTGAGGGGCCTGTCCCAAGCAGCACGGGACAAGAACTGCTTCCCATGGCTTCCCACTGCACAGGAAGAGTTAGAAATGCTCATTATTCTGTCTGTTCACACCACTCAGTTTGTCACATCCTGTTYTTCTGTGCTTTACCTACAAAATGCCCCAAGACACAATTTTGTGAGTATAGTCTGAAAATCTTGGTAGAAAAAACACCAAGTGTACTCTTTAATATTACTCCCGTTTCTTCTAGCTCTGTTTATGTTGTTACCATTTATCCTAAGAGGCAATTAARGTATTTGTTTCAAATTACAGTCACAAATGTGACTTCTTTTCAGGCAGTGACTTTATTAACCTGTCAATCCTGATTATTATTATTAAGCAAACTATTTATTTTGTGTGTTTGTTGCTGCTGCTCGTGTTCTCTGCTCCCCAAAGGAACAGGGATTCTGCTGCTGCTCCCCGAGAGGAGAGAGGAAAGATTATYAAATATGAGGGATTAAAAAATTAACAGTAATTGTCAATTAATGATCTGGATGTCACAGAAATGTTAGGATTCAGGAGCATTTTCATGGACATGCAGCTGTGACCTGAGCCCTCCTGAAGAACAGAGCAGTGCTAAACTCTGTGCTGTGCTCATCCAGTGATTCATGGCAATCCTCTGGCACTTTGCTCCTTCAAATATCAGAGCAGTTCTGCTCTGTTCTTTGTGCTGAAAACCTTGTGTTTTCACAAAGAACACAAACCTTGTGTGTTCCCTTGTGTGGGAATCTGCTGGACAATACATTTAGGATCCCTTTCATCACTGCAAAGTAATCACAAGGAATGTTTGAGGGAGCTCCTTTTGCATTTCATTGATTTTGGGCCAAGGTTTTGTTCTATTAATAATGACAATTAATTTTAAGAAAATACAACAAAACACAGAAAGTTCATCCACCTGGATAAAAGCAGAAATTGGGAATATTTCCTTTAAGGATCCTGTTTTTTTGAAGCAGTTTGCTGCATCGTTCCCCACATGGCTGTAAGACAAGGTTATTAACAAGTGCTCGTTCAGACGAGATGTTTTGCACCCAACTGCTTACAATCAGTTAGTTGCCTATGAAACTGCCCAATTTCTGTGTGTAATCAAAGTAACTGTGTACACATTTGGCATGTAATTACGTTTCTAAATTGATTAAAATCCAGCCCTGAAACGATTGCGAGCGAAGGCTTGGCTCCAGTGATTAGTTCTTAAAACTTCTTTCACAAGCTTGAGCAAATAGCACATTTGCCAAAAAATGCTGCCAACTGTGGAAGTTAATTATGATAAATGTAACACAGTTCTCTCATCACCAGTGTTCAGAGAAAGGTTTTGCCTCTCCTAACTTTATTGTCCGTCAGGACAAAGATGGCGCTTCAGGATTCTTTCCCTTTAACAAGGACAGATGTGCCATGAGTGACAGTTAAATTTGTTGGAGGTATTAAATTGCTAATGCTAATGTATTTTACAATCTTCTGAACTGATTTAATATATTAGACTGTCACTCAAAGTCTTAATAAACAATTCCAAGCTCTTAGCTTAAAATCATCCTGTCAGACCCGCAGTTTTCTCAATTGGCCTCCATTGTTAATGTGATAATAGTTTACAAACAAATGACTTTTTTTTCTTCATAGGTTGGTTCATATGAGACATTAATGGGTATTTCTCTTGTTTCTCTTCTTTATTTATTATGAAACAGCTGTGCAAGAGCTTAATGGTGTGGATTTGTTCTTTAAAGCACCTGTGCTTGTAGCTCAACTTCTCCCTCTATTGCAGGTAATCTCTCACTTATTCATATTTGAATAGATCTTTCTTCTCATTTTACAATATTGCAAACTCAGCCTTGTGCAACTTAATATACTTTTGAAGAATGATTTCATTATGTTTATTCTAATATGTTGTAATTCCTCCATGGAGCGCCACTTTTGCTTCAAAGTCCCATCAGAAGCTCAACAGGTATCAAAGTTTTGTGTCTGCAGATGTGAGAAATGCAGGTACTCATTATAGTWAATAGACTGTCAGAGGAAAGTCATAACAAATAAAATACTTTCTCTAATTTTGTGGAAAAAAAAAGAAATTATGAATTCATTTAGCTGAAGTTAATTTATGGAGAAAACCACCTTGATATTATTATTTTGGGACTCTAAAATATAGTAGCAGCACTAGCATGAAAGAGTTTAGATTATTGTTTGGATAAGTATGTAGATTTTGACACTTAAGCTGTCTGAGTGTTAAACCAATATGTAAGATTGCTGCCAAAGAAAAACTTGCAGAGAATTCTACCTTAAACTGGTATTAATAAACCCCCCTTCTGTTTTGTTTGCTTTTCCCTATCTGTGTGATGGTGGTAGATTTCTTCTGTGAATAGATGCATAAATTATTTGTAGTAGGATCTAAAACCACGGCGACAAATACAAATTGTTCTGACAGCTCATTCCATAATGTGCTGCTACTCATTTAAGAAAGCTTCATCTCCAACCCTCACAATTTTCATTATAGACTTTCTTAACTTAGTTACCCTGAGAGTATTCCCTAAGGCAGATTTTTTTTTTTTTTTCCCAGCTAGCTCTCAGGATTTGGACTAAGGCTGGGAGTGGATTGTAGAAGAAACAGGACCAGTCAAACCTGGCAGGTCTAATGAAATATCAGTAACTCAGCACCTGAGATTGTGTGTTTCCATTTGATGGACATGATCAAACCTCCACTTTATTAATACATGTAATTAATCCAAGTGCCCCCACGTGAAATTACCTAGTAATTACTAGTAATATATATATATATATATAGATGTAGATATATAGATATATAGATATATAGCTATAGATATATAGATATATAGATACATAGATATAGATATAAATACACAAAGATTTATTAATTTTTCTATATTTTATATATATTATATTACATTAAATATAGTATTTAAACAGAGTTTCCTCGTGGTCTGGGATCCATAAATTTACCAGGACTTSCCCTACATGTCTCCCACATCCTGTCTCGAAAGGTTTCTGATGCTGGCAGAAAATGTCTTATTTCAGTGAATTGCTGGTTTTTTATATTACTGTTTACTTGCTTAGAAATCCAGTAAAATCAATAATAAAAATATKAAGCAGCAGAAAAATTGAGGATGTTGGCCTGATTCAGTCCTTTGTTGTGATAATTCTATAGCAAGGCACATGCAATGCAATATTCCTACTTTTTGTTTAATTTGCCCAATAAAAATATTGTAATGAAAATATATTATCCCTTCCTGAAACTCCTGGTTTTTTTTTTTCCTCCATATTCAGATTATTATGGCTATAAGAGATGTGAAATGTTTGGATTCTTAAGTCAATGGGCATATACAATTGAGGACTGGCTCTTGCAGTTTGTGTTAGTCAACATCCCTGGAGTTGCACCCGGCTCTGCAGACTGAGGATCTGTCTGTCTGTCTGTCTGTCTGTCTCTATGTTGAACAGGCTTCTCCAAAATATAAACTGAAAACAGATCCAATGTAGAACTGGATTCTTACCAAATATAAGTATGACATAGCTGGCCTTTTCCAGAACAGTGCAAATACCACATAAATAAATTACTTTTGAAAGSTTCTGATTTGCTTTGTCTTTCTTACTTTAAAATTTCTGAATCTGTAGTACCAATCTGTGAGCTGTCCCATCTGGCTGAATCAGGTACATCATTTAATATTAACCTTGCGAAGCAAAACACAGCCTTACTGATGTTACTGGAAAATATATTCTTATAAATGCTATTATTTTGAGTTTGGCGGGATTTTTACAAAGGACACAATCCCTCTTCCAGTCATCATCAGTTCTGGGCTTTTTTTTTCTGATATGTGACATGAGCAGTAAAGATCCCGACAGCTGGTAGTGGGGATTGTGTGATCTTGGATGCAGGAACAGGTGCTCTGGACAAGCAGACAAGTCACTGGTAATTGTTGACTTTTGAAATACTTCTCTGTGTTTGGGTAGCTGCAATCCTGCCTGTTTGCTCCAGATGAGGGTTTAATGTTTTAGTTTCTGCTGGATCAAGCATCCTTCACTTGCTACCTTTCCAGGACCCAGTAAGGTTTTCTTTGAAAGTTTGATCTGGTATAATCATGACCAATTTTTGCCTTTGCCAACACAGACCCAGTTTTGGAGACCTGAGAAGCTGCAAGTGATTTTAATCCCTGTTTGTCATCCCTGAGATTAGATCCAGAGCACCTGGAGTGACCAGAGAACAGTTCTGACTCCTGGCATGCTCCATAGCAAGCTGACAGCTCTTAAACCTTGGTAGGAAGTGAGGGAGACCTTACATGCTGTAGAGATCAAGATAATTTCATGTTAAAAGATGAAATGCCATAAATGTACATTAGAAAACTCATGAACTTCATGCCAAGAATGTGTTTTTGATGAAATAGGTATTTGTCTAATGAATATTATTTCAGGAGCAGTTACAGAAAAGATAGTGACAGGAACAAATGTAAAAAATAGGTAGAAGCAGTCCGAGACAGAATAGAAAAATTCAATCAGGATAATACCTCTCTATTTTTAATGCTGAATTCCATTGTMCTGATTCCCATTTTCTTCATTTCAGCACTACAAATTGGGAGAATTTTGATTTCAGAAAGAAGATGCCAAGTATTTCTTCTGTTAGATTTGCAATTCTATGAAGCCCACACAGCGTCTGCAGTAATAAAAGACAACAATTATGAGCTGGTATCACTTTCATTACACGGCTGAGCTGGCATAAATTTCAATCTGCAGCAGCCCTGGCCTGCCATTAGTGTGGGACGAGGGGGACACTGCTGAAAACGAGCTCCACACACCACGGGCTCCTTGGGATGGGAGCTGCAGCAGCTTCCTCGCCTCATTCCTTGTGGGAAGCATCCTGCAGCCTCACTCTGTGCAGAAATCCCAGGGCAGCCCTCGAGCAGGAGCGTAATTGGGCCCTGGTGCCCACTCSAGCACATTTGTTTTCATTACCGTGTTTGTGTCTGAGTGTGGGAGGTGTCACTGACGTGTGCTCCGAGCCCGCSGTGCCGTGGCGATCATTCCTGTTTCTTCTCAGAACAATCATTTAGCAATTATTTTTCCCCCCGTGTGTGTGTTTTTAGGGAGTACCTCTGCCACTTTCCAGAACAGAACTCCAAGTCAGCGCTTTCCCACAGCATTTAAAACCTCTGGTACCTGTAAACCTTTATGAAGTGGCAAAGCTGGGTTCTTCTTTCAGACTTTGCAGGAAGATGAAAATAATAAACACACCTTTTCACAGAGAAGTTTTTTTTAATACAAAATCTACCACTAAATTATGGCTGACAGCTCAGTAGAGTTTTCTGGTTTTAAACATGACAATATTTATCTCGTTTGTTTTTTTTTTCTTTTTTTCCTTTAAAGAAAGTAGATACTAAAAATTACCTATAGGAGTCCTTCATATGCATTTCATGCAAAATCTGAGCATGTAGTCTTTGAAAATCTCACTAGTGAGTTTCAAGGAAAAGAGATTTGTCCCACATCTTTCTTTCACTGATGGATAAGTCATATATTATTATTATTTTTGATTGAATCAGCGGTTAATGAGAAATATTTGCAGACAGCACACAGCAAATCAATATCTTTGTTTCTCCTGCTAATCTTCCCCYTACAGATAATCAGCCTTTAGAGGATTGAGAATTTGAGACTATTAGAAGATAAGGATGAAGCACTGACAGCTCACTCATTCCCTCATGCAAAAATATGTTAGGTCATTTTTTGCATGTGAAATAYGATAGGGATATATCATCAACACTTGATAAATAGAGAGGGTTTTAAAAATTGCATCTGAAATACTTGACATTCAGCACGGTTTTTGAAAATGATAAAATCATAATTGTAGAAAAGACCCGCAGTATTGCCAATCAGATGCTGGCTGTTCTGTGCACCCTGGCACATACATCTTACTGTCCCCCTGCAGAAGGAGGAATGAGCATAAAGAAAAGAGCAATTTTCCTGCCGTAAATTGGAAAGTCTGCCAAGCAGCTATGTGATCTACCATCAATCAGTGTTAAATTCTCCTTAGCTGCAGAAAACTCAAGAACTAACTATTACTGAGAGATTTCACACGGTGACTAATGGTATATGACAAACACATTTAAAATCTGCATAGAGCAGCATCRGTTTCAAATGTAACAGGAATAATAAACAATCCTAAAGATATCCCGGTGTGCCAAATAAGACATAATCTCCTCAGACACATATTGTACATGGGAGATTACCATTCCAGGAGTGCACTCAATATCAATGCAGCACCGAGCCATGTGCTCAATATGACTTCATTTGGGATGGCGCCGTTCATGTGACGCTGTGGGGCCGTGCAGCGGGATGGGGAGGTTATGGGATAAAGGGGACATGGCAGCTGGGTGAAACACTGAATTTACAATTACCCTGCCCACACGAGGATCCCCATTAAGTAATAGTGAAATCTCGAGGTGAGGAAGGTCCTCTCCTCCACCATGTCATTACTGCAGCCACAGCTAATGCGTCTGTTCCAAATGGCAAGGGTTCAGAGGAACGGGAGACAGTGCTGCTCCTTGCATACTAAGCTGGTCGTTTCTCAGCGCAAAGATTCCACTCATTTCTGTTTAGTTTTCCATTAAAAACATATTATTTATCTGCAAAATATGGAAAAATATTTATAAGAAGGAATATATTAGCTGTTAAAAGATGTCTGGACTTTTAACTGAAGAACAGTTCATAATACTGGAGGCATTTGTCCRTGATTTGCATTTTGAAGCAATCGGGCCTTTCAATGTATTTCAATTTCAGATTTATATATTTTATTTAGAACATAAAGTCTGTTATTTTGACAATGGCCTTTCTGGTCACTGTGGTGTTTTGAGTTTTTAAATTTCTTTCTTTCTGACAAGAATGCGTTTCCACAGAACTCAGAGGGAGCACCATTTGTTGTTTTATTGGGAATCCGGTGTGTATTTTGGGCTTGGTCAAGCTCTGCAGGAGCCATAACCTCTTAGGGCAGAGGTGTCTTCCCTCTGAATACACCCATCCTCTGAAAGAAACAGAAATTGGTGAAGTCAAGGCACCCAGGGCAAGGTGTGTTATCCTGAGAGCACAGGAGGTTTTCATAATCACCAAAGTGAGATGGAAAACCCTAAATAAATGTAATGGCCCCAAACAGCTTCAGGCTGAAGTGCAGCTCCYCGGTCCCTGCAGGAATCAAAGAACCTAGAGGGAAGTATAACAGRATAGTTTCAATGTGGTTAGGTGCTGTGTTTGTAAGCTGTGGTGTCATCTCTCAAATATTAGTCTGTCACTATGTCTCCTCATCCATCTTTTTGYCTTTCCAAATCTAAGTATTCACAGCCAGTTTGCTAAAAAACTTTAAATGCTGAGATTATCCACCTCTGATTTGTGACTTTTGGAATCTTTCAGGRATCAGTTTATCTAATTTTGTCTCCTCTGAGCTCAGATATCTCACAGTTAAATGGCATAAAAGGCTGTATCTGTTAAAGGCAGAGCAGTGCAGGCACAAGTTGGGAAGTCTGTTTCAATGAGGATCACAGGTAATACAATAAACACAGAAATACCTTTCTTGTGCTGGGGCTGCTCCTGTACCAACAAAAGGGCTCTGCTCCTCGACCTTCATTCTGCAAGAGCAAACATTCTGCACACAGTACTGGACAGCAGAGACTGGGGCAGTCAGAACAAACAGGAGTAATTATATAATCATCCCATTAGCTGAATTATAGTAATGTCTCAGCGATTTGACCCTACTCTAGAGCATCATTTCCATTTGCAGAATTGCTAACGAGGAATCAGGATCAGGGCAAAAAGGGTTTGGTGCCATTCTGACTAACTCTGTGCAAGCAGAGTGCCCATCTGGGATGGAGATGCAAGGAAAGGGGAGCTTGAAAATGACGTTGTCAGAAAAGATTCCAGGGCCCTGAATGCAATTAGAGACCTGCCTGTGTTACTCCAGCACCTTGAGAAACTCCTCTGAGGGTTATGGGACTTCCTGTAGGGAAAGTAGGGGCAAGTACAGAAAAAACATGGCCAAAATCCATTTCTGATAGYGCACTGCATTGAAAGAAGCCGTAGAGTTTATCAGATAAATTGTTTTTCCATTATTGACTTTTCCCAAAGGGAAAAGAAGAAAAGAGAACATTTAAAAAAACTTAGACTAAAGTGAAAGAGTGAGCGTAGCAAGAAGCATGAGCAGGTTGAGAGATATTTGCCATCACTCCTTTGTGCTCTCCTCTACTGGTAGCAAAGGCCCCTGATGTATTATCATCATATTATCTTSCATTGTTTTTAATTGGGCTTTTTATGAGTAAGGAATTTATGGCTGTATGCAAATATTCCGTGAAGCTAGCAGCAAAAGAAAGTGCTATTTACACTGAAATTCATGTACTGACTAAAAAGCATTAACAACAGCAATTAACAAAAATGGAGTTTGTGCTGTTTCCATCTGTATTTTGCAATACACAGCAAATGATCGTCACTCAGCAATACATTAATTTGCTAACATTCTCCAGTTAAAATATGGAAGTTCTATTTATTTTACAGCATTTGTTATCAAAGGAGTCCAAACCCCCAAATCCTGTCTGCTAAATAATTAGAAATCATTAAGTATATGAGAATTCACTCCCAGCCCTTAGAGAAGTGTTGCTTCCCCAGGAAGAGCTCCAGAAAGGGCTCAAGGGAGGCAGTTTGGATTTTCTGTTGTCCGAGGTGGGATAAAGGAGCACTGCCAAGGCCATCAGCAGGCTCAGGTGCTCCTCCCTTGTGCTGTCCTGATTACAAATGGGACCATTTTTTTATTGTGGGACAGAGGGAAAGAAAGGGCTGAAGGGTGGGGCTGGCAAAAACACAGAGCTGCAGAGGGGATCTTCAACTCTCATCCTCTTTCCAACAGGCACAAGTAGAGGTGTGTGGAAGAAGCTCTTATGTGTCTTTGCAGGTCAAGTATATTCATCAACTGAACACATTTTTCACCAAATTCTGAACTCACAGAATCAAATTGTACAAATATATATTTGCTCATTTTTAAATCATCACTTCTGAGGAGAGTGTCTCCATTTCTATGGGCAATCAGAGTAATCTCTAAATCTGTGATGATCATGGCAGGTCTCTCTCCAGTGCTTTATGGACTGGTGGAGCAGCATCCATGGGGATCAAAGTGCCTTGAGTGACCCTGCAGACCCCAGTGCCTGAGCGAGATCAGTCCCTGCACGCTGGCACTGGCAGCAGCAGCACTTCCCAACCAAAGGAGCTGTGCAAGAGAACCAGCCCAGCTYTGGGAGTTTTGAAGATGATCACAACGACATATGGTATCTGAATTTGTGAATATGCCAGAGCCAGGCTGCCATAAGGACACATATCAAAACCCGGAAAAAGCCTCTGCGAAGAACGCACAATTTCATGTTCGTTTTTATAATGCACTGCCAGTGTTTACACAGAAGCCTCTCATCCACGGAAGTGAAGTTTATTACTATCAATCACAGAAACAGCAAACAGAAATGCTGAGATTTTATGTACAGTGCTTCAGTCTGAGGGTTTTACCACTTCTGCAGGCAGCAGTAGTTATTTTATTGGCAAATGGTGTCATTGGGAATATGTTGATCATCTGGCAATGTTGTAATGTTCATAAAATATCAGCATCCCAGCTGAGAAACAGCCACAACACCACCACGGGGCAGATTTCCTTTTGCACTTATTTAAATATTTATGCTGKGTTGCCACTGGGGACTGTACCTTTTGTGCACAATAGGACAATATTCCATGAACACTAATCCATGGACACCAACCCATATAATAAAATATAATAAAATTCCAAGATTACTGTTAGTGCAAAATCCAGCTCTCAGCAAGAGAAATTTTATTTCCCCAGTACCTTTCCCTGGCCAAGAAGGTGCTGTGGATRGAACTGTACTTTGTGTACTTTGTAGGAACTTGAGAAAATATTTAAAAAAAAAAAAAAAAAAAGCTAAAATTGCTATCTTACTGTAATGAACTGCAAAGGGCAGATGGTACCTGAACCTCTCACATGGTGAGTGAAGAAAGAGACTCTTCAGAAAGCAACAGAGCTACCTGAGGCCTGAACTGTGCTTTCTGAAGATGTCTGGCTTTTCCCTTTGTGTCCAAGAAGAGTCCTTGCTGAAATATTCATGGTACTTATAGAAGGTTGGGGTTAATCTAGAACTTTTTCCTTGAAATAACATCATGAACAAGGTCCCACCAAAATCCCAGGAAGTGAATTAATATGACAGCTGGCATCACATTAGTCTGGGGCTTAAAGCACCACCTGCAAGTGAAAATGGTGGATTAAAAGCCCTTCTTTAACARGAGCAGCAGGCACAAGGAGCTGCACTGACAGCTTCTATCAGAATGCACTAATCACAGGGCTGCAGGGTAATCTGCATCCTTGTTCTCTTTCTCTGGGACTCAACAAGTATTTAATTATTCTGTGGAAAGTGAAAGAGCTTCAACAGAATGGAGAGCAAGATGAAAATCAATCCTGTAAGCCCTTCWTGGTAGGGTGGGTTCAAATGTTGTCAGGCAGAGGGGGAAACTGAAAACAGAGCTGCTGGGATGGATCAGTTATCTGATCAGCACAGGTAAGAGAGAACTGGGGAGAGCTCTCCTTTTCCGAAAGCACCTATGGGATCACGTCAAAGGACGGGACACCTCTTTCCTTTGGGAATTCAAATAAGTTCTTTCCTTCCAGCTATGGGAAAATGTGTTAGAAATCTCTTTTATGGCCCRTCCAAGTTTGCAAACATGAAACAAGAAGTGCCATACGGTGTCCAGCTACTCGGATCTAGAACAGATTTCCTTCTCTCAGAAGGCAGCGCTGGGGCTGCCAAATGTTTGATGAGCACCAGTGCATCTCCAGGCTGTGCTGCAGGGCTGTGCAGGTCTCTGTGGGGCTCTGCATACCATCAGCTCTCTTTCAGGAGACATTTTTGTGCTTGCCACAAGCAGGTAGGGGCTGTTTGGAGATGTCTCTACCAAAACCTGTCGCAGCATATCCAGTGCTTTCTTTATCAGTGGATATCCCTGCTGAGATATAACGGGAAGGGAGAGGAGCAGACGTCTCTCAGCTGCCAGCACCATGGCCAGCGAGGCTGGCTCTCCTCCTGGTGCCTCCTCGCAGCTCTGAGAGGGCCCTGCTGGCACTGCTCTGGAGCTATCTGCTTCCCAATTTATCTGACAGGTGGTTAGCTATTAACATGAATAAAAGTTGTGACCTGTCTGCCACTTCCAATAACTCAAGTGCTATATCCCCAATCTGTCATGTCCTTGGCAGCCCTTTTGTTTATTAGGGAATGAATTATTCATTAGGAAAAATTTGTTAGGAAAAATGTGCCTTAATTTTCACCATTTTTACTGTGATCCACTCTTATCCCTTCAGTGGCATTTCCCTTTGCTGTTTCCATGAGACAGCCCTGCATGGCACAGGAGGGACGAGGGCACTTTGTCACTGGCTTGTGCAAGTTCAAGATGTGCAATTAAGTCTTTTTAGGATGGAGAAGAGAGAGGAAAAATGGAGGAGGCAAATAAACCTGCTTTTGCCACACACTGTAGCCAAATTAACCCTGCCTGTTTAAATCTGAAGGGAATAAAACACCTTTGGGAGTTTGGAGAGGCACCGTGAATCACACACTTCTTGCTGGGGCTGCTTACTCATTGCTGCTTCCTCAAAGTGGCCTTCTCCCTCTCTCCACTGCAAAAATTGATTTATCCCTAACAGGGAATAAGGACTTCCAGGGCTTCCCACACTCAAAAACTCCTGGGTTTTATACTTTATTTGCTGTATAAAATTTAGTCTTAGATTTTTTTTAAAGATTTACCAACAGCACTCATTCTTACAACAGCAGCAGCCCTTGAACTAGATTCTCACCCTCTGTCATGTAAAGATCCTAAAGAAAAATATTGAGCACAGRTCTTGTTTCCATGAGCTTGTCTTGGGGTAGCCATGCTGTCCTCACATTAAGTTGGAAATTCCTTTTGTAAATCAGGCTGCAGCGCTCACAACACCTGTTACTATGGCAGCATTTATCCAGGTTAATAAAATAGCAAAGTCACTAATAAGATATCATCCTATAATGTTGGAAAAGGAAATTACCRTTATAAAATTTCATCAGATGGACGTGATGGAAATTAGGAAGCAACTCTTACACTCTAGAGGTGGGCAGACGAWCAAGGATGGGTGTGCAAGGCTGATCCTGCGGTGCGTGGGATCAGATGAGGTGGAACGGCTCAGCCTGTGAAGTTATTCCAGCCCAAGTTTCCTTCCCCAGCAGCCATCCATCTTCCATGCAGCTCAGGTCACGTTATTTTAACCTCAGAGTTMACCCTTTGGATTGATAAGCCTGCCTACCTTTGGGGCTTGGAAGGGGAGTAATTTGTTGTAACCATCCTCCAGACAGTTTTTGAAATAGTCTTTTACACAGGTGAACTCTGTACGCTGTACATTTTTCACTCCTGGGCTGTCCATTTGTTTGCTCTGATTTTCCAAGTCTGTGTGGCTTTGCAAAGAACGTGTCAGAGACTAATGGCACAAGTCCTTACTAATTACTGCTAAAACTCCCATGTCTAAAGTCACTTAAGGCACAGAAAACTTGTGGGACATGAGACAAATTAAGAGGTAAATCTGCCAGATCTTAATTGAGAGGATTTTTTTTTTTTTTTTTTCTGCAGGCTTTGCTGTGCTTTAGCTGAATTGTGGAGGACAGAATTTCCAGTGGCTGTGCAAACTGTCACACTGAGAAAGATCATCTGTTGCACTCCAGTCTCCAGCTCCAGGAAATAGCAGCCCATTTTTCATGATTGCAGCTTTGTGTGAGCTGCACCGGCGAGATGTTCTCCCGGCACATTATTCAGGAAGATGTCACTGGGCAGGTAAGAATGTTGAGGTTAAATTCAGACTTAAAGGAAGTGAGAGAGAGGCAGAAACTTTTTCATGCCAGTTGCATAAAGAACACAAAAACTCATTTGACATTAGATGAATGGAAAAAGAAGAAAGTTAAAAGGATGTAGGATAGAAATGCAGTTCTCAAGTATTGTTCCTGCTCAGCCTGAGCACTGTAAATGCATGTCAATTGTCAATTAACCTTGCCTGTTTAAATACAGAGATGGGCAGATGACTCTTCTTTAATTTCTGCTTTTTTCCCGGTTCAATTTCAGAAGCTGATTTTCAGTGTCTGAACATAATGGGAACTACATGGGGACAAACCAAAGGTCTCCCTAACCTGGTGTCCCATCCCTGCCAGCAGCTGGCACAGAGCAGGCTCACAGCACCGCTTTCCCTGATACTTTTCAGCCTCAAATGAATTTAGCTCAGGAGTGTCCTGCGACAGGAATCTCAATAAACTTGTTAAAATATAATTTTTTATCCCACATTTCTTGCCTGTTTGCCTCTATCATCCATTCAAATGTTAACTTCCTTTTGAATGCTTTAATTTCCCACCCAGTGCCCTGACAGGAGCAATTGTCTGGCAAGGATAAAGCAAGAGCATGGCTTCAAGCTCACCTTCCTTATGGGAGCAGACAATCTGAAGAGAATTCCTACAGCTATTTCTGTGTGCGGGAGTCAACTGCACCATGTCCTCAAGTCAGCTTGGGCTGAATTTGAAGAAAATAAATAAATAAATAAAGRACAACAGGTGACTCTGTTTTCTGTGAGGCTGCAGATCAGATCACAGCTAAAGAATAAACAAAGAATTATTAACACCAAAAACACACTTCAAAAGTTTCCAGATGGCAACAGCTGTAACTTAACTTCTCAGCAGCCCTGCCAAGAGCTGAAGTGAAYGCAGCACAGTACAATATCATTTGTAGAAAAACACAGAAGCACAGAATTCCTGCCATAATTGTTCCATGATTCAGCAATTCACCCAGCTAACTGCTCCCAATCACACATAAACTCCAATRAATTTGAGGGGAGATTCACACACATGCCATATGTTAGGATGGATGCAAAACCCCAAGGATATCATTGGGAAGCTCACAAGGCCCATGCAGAGCTCAGGAAGGAAAAGAGTGAATACAAATTTGCAATATGTGTTTTTAAGAGGAAGGGCATGGGGAGTAGGTTTTTTAAGTTCACGATTAACTCGCAGCAAGCAAATGCACAGCTCTCCTTCCCCAGGACTGCCATAAAACCAGTGGAGCAGCTGCCTAATCCATGGGCAGAGACAAAACAGGGAACTTTAAAAATGAGACAGGTTAATTCTCCAGATTTGTGTACCCAGACACCTGAGGGGTCACTCGGGGAACGCTTTCTTTCCTCAGCACACAACTCTGCAGTCACTCACAGAGCCCAAGGCCAAATCCAAACCTGAGCTGCTCTTGGTGAAATGAAGATTCACCACTTTTGGCTCCTTTGAATCGCTCTTTATCCACCRTGACATCACAGATCAGGATCTGGACCCTCAATTCAGCACCTGCTTGGATTTAGACAGGGATGAGCCCCWGCTGAGGACAAGAGCTATTAATTCCCACCTTTGTTCACACAGGAAGGCTGATAAATGCCTTTGTGCATTTATGTACAAGATAATGCAGCTAAAAAGTACTCAGCATGGGTATAAAACTGCAGAGAGGGATAGCAGATGATTTTAAATTCCTTCTTAATAATTATAATTAAGCATACAACTATATTATGATATACAGTGTATTATTTCCCTGTTTTTCTCTTTCCTCAGTTTTTTTACAAAAGCTTAAGGGGATAATTGTTCTTTGGGTGCGTGTTTTAAATGTTAGCAGCAGTTTGTTTTTGAGACTGTTCATTCCCTGCAGAGTCTTCAACACCAGAGTTTTTTTTTTTAAAGCAATATAAAATAATTATAAATTCCCCATGTAATTAAGTTCATTATAGCAATACTCTCAGCTGATTTAGTCACTGTTAGCCATCTTGCTTTTCATGTTTCAGGTTCAGAATTCTGTTTAAATTCTTTTAATGGGGAAGRGGCAAGTTTTCCTTTTTCTCAGAGTACTGCATGGAATAAAAGATGAAGGAAAAACATTCATTGTTAACTTCTGGTTTCAGAGGAAACATATTTTAACTGCAAACCTCTGATGGTACTTCACACCTTCATGTGGTAAGTGCAATTCTGCTAAAAAATAGTGTTGGAGTTTTTAATTTTCCTTTTATCATCCTTTTACAAGGATGAACTCCCAGAGGATGATGACCAATAAYTTGAAAACCACTGCTGGTCCAGCTCCTGTGTTTTGGACTGCTCACTACTTTCTCTGTTGCTTCCAAGATCCAAGGGTTCATCCTTAATTTCACTGACAACAGGAAAAAAAGAGCATTCATTATTGTGTTTGGAGTATCAGGATTTTTACTGCTCTGCTGGAAATGCAACAACCATCTTTTATTAAAAACTAAATTCAGCCACCAAATAAATACCAGRGAGAATGTTCTGACTTAAAAATTGCTAACCCTGCAACTCTCTCAGCAGGAATTCCAGCAAAGGCACACACGGTGGAGCCCAGCAAAGTGAGAGGTGCTCTATAATGAGGACACTCTCCCTGGCCCTCAGATTGCAAGGTAAGRCATGGCACTCTCAGCTATTTAGAAGCAATTAACCTTTTTTCGTGGATACTGCTGCTGCTCTGAGCTGTTCTTCCTGTTTGCACAGAGCTCCTGGGGGCAGAGGGGACAGGGCACTGACCTGTCTGTAGCAGCGTGTGGTCCCCAGTAAAACCTCTCCAAATATTCTGCATTGCCCTTTGCCTGTATTTTCTCTGCTGAGGAAATGGAAATGTGCAAAGACACAAGACAGGGGCTGCAAACACCACAGGAGCCCCAGGAAAGGGAGTCAGCCAGCCAGGGCCAGATCTCTGCTTCATTTAAATAAACCAGCTGATCCCTCCAGCTATTATGACCTGATGTTATTCAGAACCTGCCAAACCAAAATACAAAAAAAAAAAAGAAAACAACCAAACTGGAAACAAAAGATTAGACACAATCAGGCTCTTTTGCTCGGATTTTTACCAAAAACTGCATTTAAAGTCGTGCTCCAGCCCTAATGTAGCTGCCACTTGTCAATCCACTGCTTTATGGGGTTGAATTCCCCGTGTACAGAAAGTCTTGGGAACTGGAAAACACCTGCAATGTGGAGAAATGAAACAAGATCTGGGCTTTCATTCAGAGAGCTGCAGTTGGGCAAAGTGCTCGCCAAAGACATTATTTAATTCTGACATTGTCATCCTGCCAGAGAGAAAGAGAAGCTAAAGGGCATAATATGGAGCCAGAGATTRCCACTAAACTGACATTTTCTTGAATTAAGATGGATTAAATTTTTAAGTGGAAGAACTATTATTGTAGTAGGACTGATAAAAAATATAACTCTCAAATTAGAGAGAGAATCCAGCATGATGGGACTGTTTGAACCAAATTTCAAGTGCAGGATTGAACCCATATTTGTGGAAATTTAGGCCATTTATAAAAACGGGTTGATATTCTTATATAAGCAATGTATCACTTGTTCTGTTTAACAACAAGTACTTTGTCAGCCTTTCCATGTTCAATCACAGGTAGACTACTTGTCAGGAACCAAAATATTGTCTATACCTCTTAAAGCAGAAGAAAACAAGGGAATATTTATACTTCAAAAGACCCTAAAAGACACATTAAAAATGGCTTTTATGGGCATCATTAAGCACAAACATTTTGCCATCAATACTGAGCAGGCCATCACTGACATGACAAAATCACTCTGTCCTTCTGCCTGTTGAAGAGCACYGTCAGAATGCTCAGGGCACAAGGGAATTCTCTTTATCTGCACATTCTGAAGTTGTCTGGGTGCAAGTTCCATGATCAGTGCRGTTTATGCTGTTCCAGGCAGGATTCTGGTGAGAAAGAATGATTATTAGAGTGGTCAGTGTGCAATATCTTGCATCCTTCAAAATTATGATATCCTCTGGAAACCACAAAACCATCCCCCGTTTCCTTTCAGGAGGAAAGTTCACTGGAGGCTGAATGCTCTGGGTCAGATTTAAACCTGAGGGTGGGCAGAACTGATGCATCTAAATGTAAAACTCTAAGCCAGGAGTTCTCCCTTAAGCTGCTAGTTAACGCTGGAAATGCCTAATTTCTCCAGGTGAATCTCCTTCTAAATTTTAATTTCTTTCTTTGAACACCCAGAACTGCTCTGATTTGTGTTCTGCTCCTWAATGAAGYCCCATCTWAACACAAAATTCARTCTTTTTGCTTTGGCAAAGTCACAYAGGGGAYTGAARATTCAAAGGCACCTCTAGAACCACCCAATGAGGTGAAGTGATTATTTAATTCTAAAATGTGTTGTTACATATGGCATGCCTGTGATTATATGGAGGAGGGCACCACTAGCCTGGAGCTCCTTGGAGCAAAACTAAATGTTAAAGAGAATGGTTCAAGAAACTGAGACAACATTCTAAAGAGAAAATAACTGAAATAACTTGTTCTAATCAGGAAAAAAAAACCTTTTAGGTTTTTCTAGTTAATTGTTGTCACATATCTGTTCAACTTAACTGAAACTGAAGTGTTTGCCTTAAGAGAATGTAGCATTCCAATGGCCTGGAATAAAATTCTTCAGAGTGTTTCTCCTGCAAACAATATGATATATTCTCATAAGCCATTCAAAATAAAGCCAGGCTTTCAATACYGAGTAAAAAATCAGGGTTTTTTKCACCATTCTCATTCTCTGGTCCTTAAAGAACTGCAGGAGTGTTACAGTGTGAGAAGTGCCTTTAATTTCAGTAGGTGGGAAGGGTTTACTATGGCAAACATGATTTGAGTGTCTCAGACACTTTTAATGCTCAGCTGTTTAGCTCAGAAGATTGACTGCTCTGCTGCAGATTGCTCCTGCTCCACATTAATGCCTCCTTCCTCTGCTCCTTCCCTGAATTCTCCATGCACCCATCCATCCTTCACTTGCAGGGGAGCCTTACACTAATTACACTTCTCAGAGCATTAAGAAGATCGAGATGGATTTATCGAGTGAGCAGGTTCAAGGGAAAAAAAAAAAAAAGGTTGGGAATGGCTTGCAGTTGTCAATTTTTTTTTCCAATTATTAAGAGCTTGTGATCAATTTGTTTCTCAGAATGAGCAGGCTGAATTCTCCATAAGATTTTACAGGGCATTTTAATGTCATTGCCATCCTTTTAAGAAACATAAACAAAAAGCWAAGAAAAATGTCTTTAATAATGTAAATAAAAAACAATGTCACAACACAAACAAAAAGATGTGATAACACAAAAACCTTAATGTAACACATCTGACTGCCTCTAGCAAAGCACAAATGCAGGTAAAATGGAATTTTCCCATCTTAATTATACAGATACAGAATTTGATTTCTTTCTTGTGCCCACTGAACAGASATGCATCATTGATTTATCTACCACAAAGCCACTGTTTGTAATACTTGGAGAACAGTATCACAGGCTTCCTAAAATATCCTAATAAGGATACAGCTTTCCAGAAGTGAAGTTATTGTTCTCTTGGAAAGCAAACCACTTTTGTGATACTGATCTTTAAGATTGATATCATAGCTATGGGAATTAAACTATTTTATCCTTTGCAGAAGAATTATCCACAGAAGCAGAATAATCCATTGAAAACTGTCTATTTCACCTCTTTTTTTTTTCCACCTTAAAGCAGCAAAATTTGGCACTGTTTGAGCTGTAAGGTGAACACTCAAGCCGTGGAGTTGAGATGACCACAAAAGAGGAATCTGCCAATTGTGGAAGTAAAATGGAATAAGAAATTTAAAAGGTACTGTCAAATTAAGCTACAATCACATAGGTAATTAAATACCTGTATGTACACAAATAGTGATATCTGGGTATTTTAATRGCATCCATCCACTTGGATGGATTAGTCAGTTCAAATGAGCTTTTATATGCAAAGGGAAACTGAAAACAAAAAGCTTTTACATCTACTAATGGTATGTGCAAATGCCATCCCAACATATCAGAAATACAAAGTTAATTCAGAGGTATTTAATATCTGTATCCACCTCAATCACTTTATATTATTCATATTATTTGTTGTTTTATTGCCTAAAGTWGGATGTGTCACTTGTGTACTATTTACAGTCACCACAAACTTGTCATGTTTAGGAACATTAAAGTGTCCTGGAGCACATCTCTAATTGAATATTCTTTCTGGTACTCATGAATGATTAATGGTCAGCCCCCAGCTGCTCACTGCTGAACTGTGAATTCCTGATGGAAAAAGAGGTTCTCTTTTCCTGTTTTACAATTGTGTGGCAATCAGAATGTGATCAAAGAAATGGTCATTCTTTGGAGAAAGGCCTTTTTTACACCTGAGCAGTGGCCTGATTGGGCAGCAAAATCATTAAAAAAAAAAAAAMAACCCAAAACAAAAAAATCCATGATGTTCCCACCACACAGAAGCAAAAGCAAAGCTGGCTGCTGTTAACAGGTGKGTTTTACACTGCCAGTATTTCACATAGTTTTGATACATTAAGATGAGGAAAAATGCTGAAAAATTCGAGGGAACCTTCAATAAAAGGGCATCAGCTGGACATTAGGGAGAGATACCCAGATTCAATTATTGTGTATCCTGTGAGTATTCTGACACCTCATTTCATCTGTTCCTTGTCCTCCCTTTGAGAGGGACAGCTGATGTGGCCTTAAGGTTTCCTCATCACTTGCACCRTGCTCATTTCCTGAATTCTGACAAAATACGGGCATCCTCAGTGAGCTTTCCAGTGTGATCCAGAAATCACTGTCAAATATCACAGATAAAATGCTCTCTAGCCATTTCCCAGCACACACAAATATGGAAAAACTGTGCCTGGCATGATCTTCCTGGACATCCATACCTATTCTTCCTTGCACTTTTATATCCTCATTTGTAAGCTGCTGGGCAGAAYGGTGAAGAAGGTAGAAGAGTATTCTGGACTCTAATTCACAATTTAATGTGTTCTTCAAAGGAAGAGCCTTTTGTATTCCTACTCCTGTACTCAGGTAAGATATTTGTACCCTTTCTGCCATTCCTTTGTGCAAAATGTATCAAAGCAAGGCTGTCCTAGAGAAGGAATGAATAAAAAAGACTCRTAAGATGGGGATGCTGAAATGTGCACAGAGAATAATTCAATATCACAGAGTCACTGAATGGCCTGAGTTGGAAGAGACCTTAAAACTCATCCAGTGC
>NW_026623545.1:0-18309 GCF_030028575.1 Malurus melanocephalus
AAACAGCAAAGTATTTTCAGCAACCTTTTCAGAAATGCATGTTTGAACATTCAGCTGTACCAAAGTTAAGATGTAAAAGAATCCAGCTATGCAAGAGAAAATAAAATTCAGTGAATGTAAAATTCAGTCCTTCAGTCAAACATCTGAATTCACTTCTTCTTCATTCTTTGGATTTATTTAAGAATGTTTTTCATTCTCCTTATTTTTTGTCACTGGTTGTTAGTAAAGAAAACAGAAAGAGAACTGCAAAATCCCCCAAATTTCCTAACTTAAATGCTCCAGTCAGAATGAAAGATTTCAGGAAAATGTTCCCCACTGCTTGAATTACTCAGTTACCAAATGCTCAGTCATTTTGAGACAAAGGTGAATGCACAGGTCAATTAAAAAAAAAAAAAAATACCAGTGTCCAATGCAGCTGACAATTTCAAAATTTAGAATCATAGAATTCTAAAAATGTCTGCATATATAAGGCTTTGCCTAGTTCTTATAGTTTGATGCTATTAACTGAGCAATAAAAATCTACTTGAGAATATCAAGGTGGACGCTTTGGGAAATTAAAAAGGAAGAGATTCATTCCTTTAAAGATGACAAGAAGTGTTGGAGCTTCAAGACAGTTTTTTGGGGGGTGGAGGGGAAACCTGCTATTTCCCCGCTTTCCCTACCACATTCTGAAAAAGTGTTTGAAGTGTATTTAAGCAGGAGACATTATACGTGGTTATTTAATTCAAAATGTTTGAAACTTGGCAAAATTGTAAGCGGTGAAAAACTGGATCATAAAAATTGAGATTGAAAGAACGCTAAAAATAGACATTCCTTTCTACCTCACCTATGATCAACAAGAACAATAATTAGTTTTCAAAAAAAATTGTATGCTGGCAGGAAGATTTGCTTTCATCATCAGCTGAAACTGCACCAAAAATAATCTTCTAAAACTGATGGTGGAAAAAAGCTCTCTTGAAGTCCTCAAATCTCATTTCCATGTTTTTTAGAATATTCTGGGCTTTTGATTTGGTGATGTGCACATTTCACTTCTGATTTTTTAAAATCAAATTAGCAATTATTAACTTTTTATGATCTTAATAAACTGGTTATGAGTAAATACATGCTCAACTATTTCTGAAGTTAAGATAGGGCATGAGGAAAAAAGGCAATTAAGAAAGTTCCCTAATTTGTAATTTCATTACAAAATGTGTAAAACCCAGGAGACTGGTTCCTCTGTGTTCATATCCTTTTTGGCCATTTGCTAAACTGCCTTCTGATGGGCAAGTGACCTATTGTTCCCCTCCAGCAGGGATGTCTGCTTCATTGGTGAGTCAGACCACAGTGCCCAGCAAGAAAAGCAAGATCACAAGGACTTTGGGTGTTTGCTGGATACTTTTCTTGATGGTTGGGTGCAAAGGGGATCCAGGGACTCTCCTCCAGACTGTGGGACAGCATAGCAATGGTGGTGCCCTCTCCAGGGTCACTGCCCAGCATTGGCAGGAGTAAGAACCCTGGCACATTGGAGGTCGTGGGTCTCACACATGGTCAGAGGGAGGATGCTGCCTCCCAAGGCTCACATCTGTTACTTTTTTTGGAGCAGGGTGGGGTAAAAACAATGGTGGCCCCACTTGAGAGGGAGAGTAGTCAGTGAAACATCAGGGAGGATGAGTAGGAGGTTTTTATGATAGAGACTGCAGATGCATGGGGCTGAGCTACAGAATGAAAATAAGGAGGGACAATGAAAGATTAGGCTTGAAGAACTATGGATGGACACTCTCAAGATAGAGATGGATGGGGACTTGTGCTCTCTGTCCGCAAGAGAAAGTTTCCTTGGCCTCAAGATCTGAATTTACAAAATTTGTACATTGCACTAACATCCAAGAAAAGGGAAGGAACTTCGTTGAAATAGAATTCACAGCCAGCTGGGCCTGAACCAAGAATTAGCTCCAAGAGGAAGCAGCCAGCAGTGGTGTTTTGAGGCTCTGTTCTGCAAAAGATAAAAGCACCCACCTGGAACCAGGACTACTGCCATGGGAGATTAATTCTTCAATGGGGCTTGGATTCAGGATGTTGCACAAAGGATGACAAGTCTCACACGGTTTTTGGATTTTTGCTCATCCATGTGTGCATCAGTAATACTGCTGAGGGAGACCTGTAACAATCAGGAATGAGTACAGAGAGGTGAGGCAGATTTCCCATTTCCCATGGATAATGGGAAAGCTTCAGGCAGAGGTTCCTGAGGTATCCTGAAATAACAAGTGGATTAGTGGTGTTGTCACAAGCTGTGCTTTGATTTTTTATAACAGGAATTTCTAGTTAGTTCTCTGCTAGTGAGATACCAGATCTATTTGACAAAGTGTGGATGAGTCTTCTTGACAACAGGACTTGCCAGACTGATCATGAAGACCATAAACCATTCATACAATCAGATGGTAACAAGAGTTTTCAGTTAAGTGAAGAAGGGTAAGACAAAGGTACATGGGGCAGAGTGATGGGTGTAAGGGAGGTCTTGTGAAGTATAAAGAATGCTAGAAGGTGCCCTGTCTGAAGATCATGTGCACAAATGCGCACAGCCTATGAAATTAAAAGGAGGATCTGACGTTCCACGAGTGGATGAACAACTTTTACAATGCTAGCCTTGAAGGTCTTTAAGACTCAGCTGAAAAAAGGCTTAAGAAGCTTGGTATGAAATCAGTGTTGACTTTTCTTTGAATGGACATTGTATGAGAAACCTCTTGACATCCCTTCCAAACTGGACAATTTTGTAGTTCTCTTATTCTGATAATCTACAGTAGTCTAACTACTGAACACAATCACTACCTTCAGTCTCTTTAGTTCAGTATAATGAGAAAGTAGCACAATATTGTGCAAGACCATGAAAAGCCTAACACTAAGGGTTTGATGCAGAAACTTCTAATGCAAAATAAGCCTTCACTGTAATGTGAAGGTGACCATCTGTATATGCAGGATAGAAATCCTCCTTTGAAATAAATATCTTCAATGAAAAAATGTATAAGACTACTCCATGCTTTGCAGAGCTTAAAAAAAAAAAGTAAAATCTCATTTTAGCAATGAAAAGAAATAAACAAAAGATTGACTCAAGATACAAGGTCTGAGATCTAAATAGGTGTATTTTTTTTTTTTTTTAAGAAAAAAGGTGATATTATACCATAAGTTTTCTTTGCCTTTCCATATTCCTTACTAAACCCCTAAGATTTCTTTTCTTGTGGTTACAAATAGGCTTCCATTATTGTCAAGATTTTTTTTCTTAGTTTCTTAGCAACACCTATTGTATTGTTAATACATCCCTGAGGTTTTCTTGCTAAACAAAAAGGAGCATAGCGACAGTTATGCACCCATTCAGACTGTTATACTGGCACTTTTATCTAGGCTAAAACTCTAGCCTTTTTCACATAATTTTTATCCTGCAGTTGAAGGCATAACGTATTGTATTTTTTCATTAGAAAAATGACTCTTGCATATATGTCTCTTGTCTTGTGGGAGTTTTACTGAAATTTAGGATGAGATTTTGCCATCTTTGTTGATCTTGAAGTATTCAGTCAAACTATTCAGACAGAAATGCAATTATGGTGAATAGCAGGAGAGAGAATAGACTTTTTCATATTTAACTTCAAAAGACTATAATAATATATTTCCTTATCAAAGGGCTGTCCTTTCACAGCACATGTGAATTAAACTGAGTTTATGCAGGGGACATTTCAGAAAGATTCCAAGTCGATTTTATTTTCTTGTGCTGAAGTTGTCCTTGGGGAATACTCAGTTTCAGTTACACTGACTAAAACTGCTAAGTTACATTAGTCAGTTTAGTCAGTTACACTGACTAAATGCTACTGCTTATGGCTTTTTCACATTATTCTCTAAAGGCTAAATATACCTAGAGGATAAACATTTCATTACCTTGGAGATTTTCAGATGATCTTACTTTCCAGAATACTTTCAGTCACTGTAATGATTTTGGCCCGGAAGCTGCTGTAAGTAAAGGGAATAGTGATCCTCAGTACAGTTAACCTGAGTATTTGAAGCCTCTGCTGCACTATGCTGCATGTCCAGGGTGGGCTTCAGGCTCTGTTGGGCTGTGCAAATCTCTTGGCTACAGAGAAAGTTAGAATAAGGAGCCTTCAGACAGCTCCTACTTGGTACTGGCAAGTACCAAGTAGGTACTTTTAAGGCAATCTCTTAAGCATTGCCTTTGTCTAAAATTGCAGAAAGATGTTCTCATGATAACATTCTTTATGAAAACTGTTGTTTCCTTGTAAGAAAGTTGTGCTAATACCCCACTGAGGATCTGTGCAGAATGAAGTGGGAAAATCCATCTCATGATGCTGTACGGATGTTGCCCAAATGGGTTCTTCCTGAAACCTTTGAAGGTGTGTAAGATTTACTTATCTGTATTTCTCTTCTAATTCTCTCTTAATAGACAGATTTTATCTTGCAATTTGTTGTTGGGTCTTACTTATTAAAAGCCAGAAAGAAGCCTGCAACATCTCTGCCTCTATCTGAATACCTACTCTGCCCCTCCCTTTCCCTGGTATAGAAGAATCACTGAATACCTCTATGCATGCTCTGTGAATGAAGAATTACAAAATTTATTTTTACATTTTTTCTACCTAAGAGAATATTTTTGCCTTCCATTATAAGGTATTTTCTTATAAAAATTGACAGAGCCCTAAAGAAAAAAAAAAAAAAAAAAAAAAAATTGGAATGCTAAATTATAAAACTTACAATCTAAAATAATTCCTCCACTTTATAAAAGGCTATATGGAATTATGCTTTTCAAACCTCACTATGATCTCTTGCATTACATATGCGGTGTTTGATCATGAATTTCTTTGTTGGATTTGTAGATGCCCAATTTGTATAATTTACATGGATATTGTTTTGAAATATACAAAAACACTCATTAAACTTTCTTGTCTGGAAGTAGAAATCAAACCATTTCACTCTGAAGCAGTAAAATGAAAGAAAAAAAATAAAGCAAAAAGTATTCTTAAGCATACTTTTAACTTCAAACTTTCGACCAGCTAAGCGATAACCCAATCTGCATCATTTTCTACGATTTACCCTGCACAGTATGAAATGAACAGAAACCTTAAAATAGGTTTTGAAATTGCGAATATCTTTTTTACTGGTGCAACCTCAGTAACAACTTCTAAATTTCTGTGAGTGTCACTGTAGTCAGAACTCAGCAAAACACACCGTAGAGGAAATCCAGGGCTTAATTTTCATTTGCATCATTTCACAGTGTGAAGTAGCACTAAAAAAAAAAAAAAAAAAAAAAAAAAATAAAAAAAAAAAAAAAAAAAAAAAAAATTGCATTTAATTTTAAATGAATATGACATGAGTGCAGTGGCATTCTGCATCAGATGAATGTGAGAATAGTAACTGGATTCTTAAACCACTGCATCTTCTCACTCCAGAAATACCAGTTAAGAATATTGCTTGCATTTTAAGTGCATGAAATTTGTTTGAATTGGTGTTTTACATATAATTACCACTATTTTTATATGCTGGGACCATTATCAAAACCCTTCAGTGGTTTTTTTTCAATCAGAAATCTCTTGAAGTACTTGAAGCGTGCACACAGTGCGGCAAGGCAGCACAAGAACTCTTGGCCTTTGGAGGAGCATCTAGAGGCTCAGCAGTTCACACACAAACATCTCCAGGCCACACAAAATTAGTTGTGGTGGATGGAGCCCTGACTAAAACTAGCAGGAAAAAGGATGGACTCTAATATGTATTAAGGGAATTAAAGGGGGAAAAGATTGAGATGGAAAATTTGTATAATGAAGAATGTAAACTTTTTACCACATTTCCACTAACTCTTTTAATTTCAGTAGTTCATTTGAGTTTGTCAAAGACTGATACAAACTGACATTTCTCTATGTAGATAGATTTTCACACTGCTTTCATTTCATAAAATCATGGAATCAGAGAACATTTCAAGCTGGAAAAGTACCATAAGGATTTAGTATTTAGTGTAAACTTGCCCATAGTTAGAAAACCAAAACAGTTTTGAAATGTCTCATTCTCTGTATCTCAGATAGTATAAAAGTGAGTCTACATCAAGCCTTTATCAGTACTATCAATGTTACCTTGAAAGCTGCTCATGTCACCCTAAATTAGGCACTTTCATTTGGTCAGCTGAATAGCAGTAAGGCTCCATTACCTGCACTGATTAGAGGCTTTATTAACTTGTCCACTTTTATATGTTTAGTGACAGCTGAGATATGTGCAATTCTGTCAGATACAGCACAAGACTCCAGGTGACCAGCCCTCTCTGGAAAGCCAGATGGTGTATATATATGTGGGACAGTTTCATAAAAAAAAGATGGCACTGGACACATTCATTTAGGCAACAGATCTGAATGCACAAGTACAGATTTATATTTATATTATATTTGCAGTTAAATAGACTGATCTTTTATCCTATCTAACATATGTTTCTAAGTTATTCATACATAAACAAATGTTTCATTGACTTATGCTTACATCATTCTCTTCCTCAAAATGCAAGTCACTAGGAACCTGATATAAAATTAATTTTGAATTAAGAAGGAATGTTTTTTATCCTTATCTTCTGTAGGGAACATGACTTCCCCAGGTCATATTTTTCACAATTTATTTATTTCCTGCTCGTAAAATTGTGGGTATTTTCAACCCCTTTTCAATTAACATTATAAAGAAAATTTATGTAACTCTTCTCAGTTGATTTACCTTTTAATCTTTTCTGACTGTGTAGTATTGTATTATTGCTTACAGTTTTTCAACACGTCTCTGTTGTGTTCTCAGACCACACCACCCTTCCTCCCCTGTGTTTAGGTTTCTACATAAAGCAAACCAGTCAAAGCAAACTGAAGAGGCAGAGATGTACATATAGATTCTTGACCTTGTTGATTGGAGACAGCYTTGAGATTTTATCACAGCAYTTGACAGGGCATGAGTTTATTTCCAGCTTCATTTTAAAATGAATGGGTTGAAATAGCAACCATATCTGTTTCCAGAATTGTTACACTACAAATACTTTTAATTTCTATAGCATTGTTTTCATGAAATGCTTAAAGCTTCTCCAGTCATACTTTGGAGGACAAAAAATTAACAGAGAAATTTTTCTTTTTTCATGTGTGCAAAATTGGAAAGTGTGTAGAAATAAAAAAAGAGTATCATTATGCTATTAACACAGTAATAGTAATCAGCAAAAAAAAAACCTACCATCAGGGAAAAGATCAAGCAGAGTCTGCTTCAGATAAGAAGACAGGACCTATAGATAAATATTGCGGAATCGTACCTCAGGAGTTCAGTAAAATGTCAAGAGTTTTCGTTTGCTTTCAGAGAAACACGCAAAAGCTGAAGAACATAATTTTTCAATTTTTCAGCAAAGCCTGATTGCATCGATTTGGAGGGAGGGAGAAAAAGATTTTAAAAAGGACATTTCAGCCTGAAATATGGAGTGAGAAAGCAAACTGTAATATTCAGAGAGATTTTCTAACCTTAACCTCAAGCTAAAGCCATCAAGACTTGCTCAATAATGGTGACAGCACATGATTCATTTCACTTATTTCATCTTGCCAAGGACAATTGTACAAAGACAGGGGGGTAGGGGTGGAAAGCCATCTATGCTTTTTCTTGTCTGTGACATTTCATAGGTGTCTTGAAAGTTAATATTTTCTTCACCAAATTCTGCAGATGAAAATGTTCAGGAAACAGACTAAAACTCAGTAGCTGTTTTGTTCTTTTTTTTTTTTTTTTTTTTTTTTTTTTTACAGAAATAGTAAGAACTGGAAAAGAGTGAGAAATCGCATTAAATGCTCTTGGTTTTATTTAATAACATTAGTCACAGTGTACAGTAATTCAAGTGGATGTTAAATAGTTGAATGCTATTTTATAAGCTTTTGAATTGTAGCATAAATAAATGAATCTGTGTGAGGGTATTTTTCAAGCATCATTATGAAGACATTTTTTGATACTTCCTGCATATCTTTGAATCCTTTAGCTTACCTCCAGTAAAATTATTCATAGCTCAAACTCACTGGTGCCAGTGCTATGTTCTTCTCCCTAATGCAGAATGGGAATGACTTCCTTACATATTTCTTATCGTAATGCTGCTTTACTGAAGAAGTAAAATATTATCCCAAGTACACAACTAAGAAATTGCATTAGAGAAATATCAAAGCCTTAAGCCTACAATGATTTAGACATCGAGGAACAAAATATTGGAAAGTCTCTTAATGCCTAAAAGCTTACTTGGCCCAAGATACAGTTTTTCTTAATTTAGTGCTTACAGAGAATGAATGAAATTGGATTACTAAACTTTTGGAAAATTAAACCATTTGATTATTCAGCATTTCATTTGAAAAGTGAAGGAAGGAGTAAAAGAAAAGAAGAAAAATAAAAGAAAAGCAACAAAAACCAAACTAATATTTTCTTAATGGTATTTTGCAGCTGTGTTAACTTATAAAAAATCTTCCTATGATTTGATAAAATTCTTGTCGTATTTGATTTTAACAAAAATAATTTCTTCATCAGCAAGCATTTTTCAGACCCACAATGTTCATGATATCATAGAATGTGAGACAAAGGATATAAGTCATAGGACTTTTTAAAGTCTCTGTGCACCTACAGCTGCTGATGATATCTTCAGCTTAATCTTCCTGATTTCTTGCAGAGTCTACATGGACAGATACAAGCAGTATAACAAGTAAGTATATAGTAAGTACTTATATTTCAAGTAAGTATATACTTACAAGTACTTATATTTCAAGTAAGCTTTACTTGAAAAGCAAACACAGACACTTAAAATAGCCTTGTTTGCCTGATGCACACCTGTGTGTTCTGAAATAGTTTTTCCAAGATATGTGACATTGTCTACACATAATTGCACAATATGACCTTGTATCAAAACATCATTTGCTTCCAAACATTGAGATGATTTCTGTAACAATTTCTGTTTCTTCTAAACTTGCCTTTGATTATTTTTCTGTGGTAGCTATTTAAGATGTCGATCATTGTCATGTAAGCAGTCTTACGGGAGAGTCAGAGGTATAACAAACTCCCGATGTGTGTTCCAAACGGATATGAGATTACAGAGGTTCAAGAGCAGCCCTTTTTTTGCATACATTTTGAAATTCTCMTTGAAAATTGATTATTCCAGACCAAGCACAACTATGTGAAGTTAAGAACCAGGCTTTCCCACATTATGCAAATTCCCACCCAAGTCAGAAAATGTCACTTCACTTCTGGAACAGAGAGAGTATGCTCATTTGAACTTCACAGAGTTCAACTCAGCTCTCTGTCCTTTTCTTCGCTCCTCAGTAATTATTCTTAACTGTGGTATTGTAACTCAAAGATATGTGTGAGACAGTGCATACAAAATCAATCTTCACTTCGGGTTTCTTTGGATTTTTTTTTATCTCTCTGTTCCTCCCACTAATGAGTAGGTTATGACATTTAAATGTGCTTATGTGTAGGGTTCAAATCAGTCATTTCCAGAGGTTAAGGAGTCATTGGCAGCAGCAAATGAGTCTTGTGACTGAGACAAGCTTTTCAAAGTGCAGTTTCCATTTTGTGTCATTCCAATTGTGCAAAAAATAAACACATCTGTAATGAAAGAAAACTTTCTTTTTGCTGACAATTGGACTATTTATGGTTCTGGATGCATAGGTATGGACAAAAAATGAAATGACACTGTTTTATTTAAAAAAAAAATAAAAATCTAAAGAAATAAACAAGAGCTGAAGAAAAGGTTGCAAATATATTTCAGCAAGAAATCGTGATCCATAAACTGTATGTGAAAAGCCTTATGACGAGGGACTTGCTTTCACCCAACTTGGAAAAAAAAAAATTAGATTGAAGTCCAGCAAAAGTCTGAAGTGAAAACAGCCATTCTTTGTTTTTTGGTCAGATAGATTTGTTTTGATTAGTCTCCAAGAAGATGTGCTCTACTGAATTTTTGTCTGGTCCAAATATAGGGTGTTCTTTTTTTCCAGTGGAAGGTTGAGAACTTGACCAGAAGTGAGTTTTTCTGTTTCACATAGGAAATACCTAAGCAGAAATGCTGAGACAGCTGTGTTGGTCCTGTGGTGGGTAAAGGTCTGTATCATCTAATATTACTACTGACAAGATTGTGCCTTTCCTGCTCTACAGGGGACAGTGAGATTTTCTGAGGTACTAGCACAAGCAAGGGAGGTATTTAGTTCTATAGTCTTCTATAGGTCTGGCGAGTGCCTGTCTGAATCCTCCCATGAAATTGTAACTTCTGTAAAGTCAGTGGGAGCTTTCTCAGTCACTTGCAGGGAGACAGAATTTTCTGCTCGGAAGAGCTTCATCTTGAGATGCGAAGCAAACACTAACACAAAACCAAAAAGGTATAATCACTCTTTGTTTGATGATCACTCCTTTTGGGTGGAATTGTCTCTACAGTAGAATGARATGGAATACTATAAAATGGAGAAARTTKAATTACTTTGCTTTTTGKCCTGCACTAGAGSACCWGGCTRAACGTGTGGATTGGGAAGAAACTGCACTGTCATAAAATTTACATAGTATTTCATTGAGGTGCTTTACTGAATATATGTCTTCTATCAGGACAAAATTTTGGGGAATGTGATTATGAGAGTTCAAGAGGGTCTGATTGAAACAACAGTGGACTTGAAGGCTATGTCAAAACATCTAATAATTTACCTAACCTTAAAAAGTTGCTATTAAAAATTAAGAAAGTGAACGTGAGCATGGTAGATCTGAATTGAAGGCAATTGTAGGCAATTGAAGAATTGCCTACATTTTTTCATGATTTAGTGAAATGCYTAACAAAACCAAGGTAAATGTTGTTAACATTTTTTTCTTTTCTGAGTAAGGAAATTTTCCTTCTTTCTGATTTTTGACTACTAAAATTTCTCCCATAGTTTTCTAATTTAATGAACATATACTGCAGGGAAGATTTACACATAGCAATTYAGCAATCCTAGATAATTCCAGAGTYAGTCAGTGAGACAAAGTCAAGGGCWATTACTACCTTATAATTTATTTAAAACAACTAGAAGTCTTCAGTTTATTCTGCAGGTGGCCTGTTTGAACTTACAAGACATTAAAGGAAAAGAATTTGCAATGAGTAATCAAAGRAAATTTCCATTATTTTTAATCTTCACTCCTATTATCATCATATTATGCCATGAAATTGCAAGTAAAGCATATTAGCTTCTATGAAACACCTATGAAAATTTGGGTTTGTTTGTTTTTTTGTTGTTTTTTTTTTTTTTTTTTTTTTTTAGTTTTAACCTTGAATGTTAGAATATAATTACAATATTTTAATGTGGTAGCTCAAAATACTTCATTATGCCAATCAAGACATTAGCTTTGTGGAAATAAAAGCAGAGATTACTGGAGATTTCAGGACCATAACTTTGCAGGCAGTTTATCCTGTGAAATGTAAAGCTGTCTTGGAGTAGTTTGGACAGTACCTTTGATTACAATGACCAACAGTCTTCTGAAATAATAGCTCTGGACCCTTGAATGGATAAAGAAAAATGTTGTCCTGAKGGATGGCTGGATGGTTTTTCTGCATTATAATTTTATAACAGGCAAGAAGAAACCTCAGACCTGCTCCTGCCAATTAAATACTTTATATTTGTCATTTTTAGTTCTTTGGCAGAAAGTGTAGGTATGAATTTAAATATAAGAGATATTCACAAATCTTCAAAAAACATCAAAGCCCTTAAAATTTCAGATGTAGTCACAGTCTGAATAGAAGCATATAAAAATGAATCCCATGAAATAACAGGAAAACTCATAGAATTCATGACAGTCTTTCAGACTAATACTCTTCTAAAGTGACAGAACAGCAGCTAATAGATGTATACTGGATGCAGAAAAAGGGGTAAAAATGTAGGGAAGGGGAAGACAGAGTTTGGAGTGTTTGAAATGTTCACAAAATATTGCTGTAATTTGCAGAAGTGTCCCATTGTGTTTGAACTGAATTAATGAATCCAGTTAAAATCTGAAAATCATTATCATATTAATTATGATATTTTAGGATGTTTACATTAAAAAAAAATACATGTTCAAGGGCTGTATCTTTCATACTCAGTGTGTAAGGTTTGCATCCACTTCAGGAAGCTTAGAATAGTGTTACTAAATCACCACTACATCTTTACTCAAAATATGCACAATAGCAAGAGAACTTTTTTTTCTGGACTGTAAAAATACAATGAATGAATAGCACAGACAGATTTCAAGCAGATGAGAGGTTTCAAATAATGCACAAGAACTGTTGAAATAAATCCTCAAAGAATTTTAGGATTTTTTTTTAGTTTGCACCATTTTCCCCTATCTGCAAAAGAGAGAAAAGGGGGGAAACACAATTTTTAAAGGAAAAAAAATTGGCTGTAATAGCTCTCATATTAATTCTCAAAGTATTTGTGATCTTGAACATATCTTACACAACACAATTTTTATGAAGCAGAAAGTGGAAAATTCTTTCCTTGTCAAATACTGAAAATAAAAAGGGAAATGATAAATGACCTGAAAATTAGCAAGAAGTTCAGCCACTTTTTTTCATGAAGAGCATAAGCTAATTTCATTTGTCCAGATGATTTAATTGCAGATTATTTGCTGAGGTGTGAAACTGTGCAGTTACTATTTATTTTTCCAGCAAAAACAATAAGGTGCCAAGAATGAATACCTAAAATCTAAATAAAAGTACAGAATACTTAAAAATCTATAAAAAAAACACATATCATTTGAAAGGAAATGGAAAACAATAGAATACATAATTTAAATAAAGGCATACATATCGCCTATAAAATTGAAGTGAAATCTGAATATTTATGAGCTGAGATACTGGGTAAGGTAAGGGACTTTCTTACCTCTAGCATCCACTTTCATTATTTTATGAAAAAAAAATCAGGAGCAGCTAAGAGAAGTGTTAATCTGATATTGATGACTGCCCTGTCTAAGGTACATTTCACACCTCAGTGATTGATTCTATGATGTTATGAATTAATCTGAAGTGTCAGTTGTCTATTCCTATTTTTCTCTGTTATGATGACATAGTAACCACTTGCTTCCTGATGAATTTCTGCTCATTCTTTTTCCAGCAGGGACTCAGMATTTGTACTAGTGCTAAGAAACATTTTTGAGACTGGGTGCTCAAGTTTATCAATAAAAGATAAACAGTGCATCACCACCACAAATACAGAATTTAGAAATCCACATATTACTCTGAAATCTGGTCAATCTAGTGAAAATAAAAATAGTGAAAAAAATTAAATAGTCTATTAAAGAATCAGAATTCATAATTTTAACAGTGGTGGTGACTGGCCTCATCCATATTATCACATTCATTAGATTYCTGATTAAGGTTGTCTGACCTACATTCCATATTGTTTGTTGTACCTGACTCCTGTTAGCTCCCAAACGCTGAGACAGGGACCAGGGAGCTTGGGCAGAGCACAGAGCCAAAATCCGATGTTGAGGGAGGGTGACTGGGCAACAATTCAATGAATATCTTAAATCTAGAGAAAAGACTGAGAGGGGATCTCATTAAAGCATATAAATATCTCAAATAAGAGTRTCACAAGGATGTTGACAGATTCTTTTTTTGGCACAGTGACAGGACAAGAAGCAATGGCCATAAATTAAATCATCAGCTCCCCCTCAGTATGAGAAAGAACTTCYTTACACTGAGCATTGCAGAGCATTGGAACAGGTTGCCCAGGGGAGTCATGGAGTCTCCCTTTCTGGAGACATCCAAAACCTGCCTGTGTAACCTGCTTTAGAGTTACTCTGCCTTGGCAGGAGAATTGAACTAGACAACCTGCAGAGGCCCTCTTTAATCGTAACAATTCTGTGCAATTCTGTGGATCCTGTGGGAACAGTCCCCACAGTACCCAACCAGGAAACCAAGTTCAGGGAGTGGATGGCGACAGGTGCCAGGCAGGAGCCTAGAAATGATCAGACAGGCCCACAATGTCCAGATATGCCCAAGTTCAAGATGGGAAATCAAGGTTGGTCTCAATAAGATGAGAGACCTTGTTTAGTACGCTGACATGCAGCTCAGGTGAGCTAGGAAGGAGTGTTTGAGTTCCCGAGCAGAGAAGGACCCTTCTCAGCCCGCTCTTTCCCAGCAGCCTGATCCCAGATGACCCAGATCCACTACACCAGTGCTGGGCTGTCAGAAAACCCTTGTAGTCAGGAGAGAGCCAGCTCAGGACCATGACTACTGACTGGAAATTGCAGAGCTACAGCTGAACTGCAGAGAGAATAACACTGCAAAGCACAATGCTTTGGCATTATTCAATATCTTAGTACAGATRTCTTGATTCTATGGATCCACTCATCCCAAGGGTGTCACAGGGGAAAGATAATTAATGCTTGCACACTTGTGAAGAGAACTGAAATTCTCATATTTTCTTCCTTTTTTGCAATAACATCCATGTAGTTGCAGTAGGTCTGCTACAATGTGAGTAAAGAGGAAACTCCCTGGAAACATTATAGATACTGCTTATTCAGCCAATAAGGATGGATAATCAGCTTCATCTTTCTCTATATTCTCTATATTTGTAATTCTATTTTTAGGTTTTTCTATAGCTATAGTAGTTCACGATAATTCTACTCTTGCTCCACAGATAAACTGCTGCTTTCACATGAAACATTAATTTTTTAAAATAAGACCATAAATGTCCAGGGTTTTCTATTCATGGGTGAGTATGTCAATAATAGAAGCCAGTTAAGATAGCAGCTCAGACATATATTGTCCATTTGTTTTCCCAAATGTTCTTCATAAAGAATTTTGCCTAGTTTTCTCTTTCTTGACCTCAGTGTTCTTGTCCATACAAGTGTTTCTCACTCTCATCCGTGATGCTCTGAAGAAGAAAGACCTCTAAGGTGGTGTTTTTTTTCTCATAGAGTCCATAACATGTTTTCTTTTGTTCAGAAATTGTCTTGCAATTATTTTCTTTAGGTCTAAAAGTGAAAGTAAAAGTTTTGCATTGACTGATCTGTCTTAGTAGGGATTCACAAAATCATTTTCACTACTGTTTGAATGCAGAAGCAAAGATATATGTTTTAGAGATATTAAAGCCACAAAAAGGAATTAAGAGGAAGGTTTTATAGTTGCACATATGTGAACAGGATGAACAATTGATCTGTGTGTATATTGAACCCTCATTACAATTAATACTTAACTCCAGGAAGAAGTCAATTTTTCAGATATGGTAACATTAGCTTTATGAAAAACGTTGATTTTTTTTTTTTTATAAATTTTCATCTAACTGAGCAACATGGGTCAGTCTCTATGCCACATAACATTTTGACTTAATAAAGAAGAAAAGATTGGCATTATGGAATAACTTTTGCTAGACAGCATTTGTACAGTGAAGAGGAAATTATCCTTATCCCTTTTATGCACTCACTGAGTGTGAAGGTAAGATGTGCCAATGCCCCAGCATTCAGTGAAAGACAGTGCCTGTTCTCTCTGAAGCAGCTTTCACAACAGCTAAAGGCTGGGGAGTTCAGCGTGACACTGTGAGACCCATCCTTTGTTATACTTGTCCATATTTCAAAGAAGAGCTTAGAACATATGGGTTTGTCTAGCAAAAAAAGAAAACTGAGGTATAGACAGGAGGAAAAAACCTGATGAGAAAAAAGATGCTCATGAAGAGGTAAGTTTTCTATTTCACTCAGAACAGAAAAGTAAATAATTGAACTGAGACACAGATATGTTAGTACAGATAGTAGTTGAGGAAATTTTTTGATGAGACACATGATTAAAACACTATTTTTTAATAGTTTTGAATGTTATAAAGGTAGCAAAGAAGTATTTTAAAGAAGGAATAGGAAAATATCTGCAAGAAAAAAATTATTCACTTAAACTTACTTGATTCTGCTTTCATTAAGAGACAAATTAGCTGATACCTTAAGATCCCTTCCAACTCTGTATRTAACAACAATTCTATGTATCACAAATGTAGGGATGTTTATTGGGTCTCTTTTCAATGCATGTTCAAAAAATACACAGGTTTAATTTTTGGTTTATGGATTTGGGAGCTTTTTTGTTTTGTTTTACTTTGCTTTTGGTTTTGTTGTCATTATTGTTGTTTTTCTTATGCCTTTACTTCTGTTTCTAGTTCGGTTTGCAAATATCCGAGTTTTGAGTCAGTTAATGTAAGGATAATATCTTCCAGCTATTTCCATAGAAGTTCTTGAATAGCTGTTTGAGTCATAAAATATTAGATGGGTGCATATGGTTTCCTGGAGGAACTCTGTGTGGGATTGGTATGCTCAATGTCTTAAGTCAGTGTTAGTTTTCATTGCACATTTCATTTTATCCCAATGAAGTGGCTCTAAGCTAACATTTGCATCAATCTCCTTGTTCTTCTTGCATGTTTCAGTAGAAAAATAAATGGGRAAATGAATCCTACTGTGTATAACTTAATAAGGACTCAACTAAGGCTCTACTCCTTATAGTATTTATGCATTCTTGCATTTGACAATGCCTGGGAACAAAATCAAAACTAGTTCTGTAGTTGTACACAGAAATGTGTGTTTTTATTTTTTTCCCTATGTAAATAAATCAATTTTTCACTGCATAACTAATTTCCTTCCTTCCAAGGAAAAACTGCTCACAGTTTTTGTGGTGTACCATCAAACAGCACCATATTAATTGGAAGCTGCAATTTGTTGTATGCTTGGTGTTCATTCCTGACAGCAGTTGAATCCAGAATTATTATTTTAAAGCTCAAATACAGTATTTCACGTATTATTTTTACCCCTCTAAGGAAGTTCAGGAGTCATACTTGTTTGAATGTAAATTTCCATCCAAGGTTTTAACCTCACAAAAGAGCTAATGTCAGAAATGCACATTTTCCTTAATAGCGAGCAGGCCACTAGCAGAGGCATTGTATCAGCTAAGAGCAGCTATAGCTCTGTCTCAGCAGGRCAACTCTTCTGCTGCTGTGTCATCTGTATAAAAAATTATAACCTCAACTGAAAATAAAAATCCCTGTTCCATGCAGAGAGCACCAATATAAAATTAAATTAGTAGGAAAAGACAGTGCTAAAGGTAGAATGCTAGTTTTTCCTTCCTATTTGATCCCAAAAGTGATATATCAAAATGTTAGAGTATGATTTTGCTGAAGAAATAGATGACAAAATATTCTAATTTAAAAGTCTATGAGAGACCCACCAGTGCAATCACAGAAAATACAATCATAACACTGGCAAAACTTATCATTTGCTTTGAAAAACATAAAATGAAATTGTTATTGCATTAAGTTGAACCTCAAATCGGTCTGTGCACTAATTTAAAATCCTAAAGGATAACACACTGTCTGCAAAAAAAAAAAAAAAAAAAAAAAAAAAAAAAAAAAAAAAAAAAAAAAAAAAAAAAGAGGTGCATTGTAACTGGAATTTGCATTTAAAAATTGTTTGGGGTATTTTTTGGTAACACAATCAGAACTGTTCCACTTCACTGAAGTAATTCAATATTCACCCAACAATAGAAATACTATTTCCTAATACAAGTRACCTTCCCAATGCAAATCTGCACAATCTCATAAAATATTAAATTGTATTCTTCAAAGCTGCACAAGATAAGTGATGCTGTTCAAATGTGAGTCCTGTTCTATCCTGCATTGCTTTATTAATCCAAAGTTTCACAACTTTTTGAACATGAAAGTGGTTTTTTGTATGACATGCTTCTTGTTTTTGATGATTTTCTGGAAGCAGTCCACTTCACAATTTGCCTATATCTCTGACAAAACTCCAATAATAAGTATTCCAAAATAAAATGGAGTGTTAAATGACTGAGGTTTTTTCCCCCCTGTCATGCTGCTGTTATTGGTCCATATAAAACTGGCTGAGAGGGTAGCAATATTATCAGGCTGTTTTAAAAAGCCTCTAGGATGATGTGATAAGGAGTATGTATATGATCAGACAGACATATTGCTGTCCATTAAAAGTTTTGAAAAGAATCACTAGAGAGCACTTAGCAGAAGCTACAAACATCCTCAGTATTGAAAAGATAAGGTTATCCAAACCCTTTAATGCCAKCTCCCGAGACAAGCCTGAGAAAGCTTGATTGAGTTCAGAATATTTTAGCTTTTATGTTGACAAACTGATGCTACYAGAACTGTAAAAATGAAGCTTAGATGACAAAGTTGGCAACAACAGCATTTTTCACAGCAAAGGAAGCATTACCTGCTTACTATAACTAAAAGAATAAGGAGCAAATGGGATATAAAGTAAATCTCAAGCTGCCAAAATTTTAAAAGAACATTTAAATCACACAGTCTGTTCATTCTAACTTGTTTTCAG
>NW_026623545.1:18393-20281 GCF_030028575.1 Malurus melanocephalus
TTGTTTGCATTAGCCTTGATTGAAAACATGACAATACTGATACTGGAACAGAACACAACATATGGAAATTGGGTTAAGACTTTGAAGCATTAGTTTTTATTTTATATTACCATAAATTCTGCTAGGATGTCGAAGAATGTTTTTCATTCTTCTTCTGCCTGAAACAAGAACTAACTGTTCTCCCAAAGAGCACCCACCAGTGGCATAAAACCAAAACATTATTTTTAGTATGGCGCACAACTCTCTCCCCTCCATGGCTGACATTTCAGTATCAGTTTGTTTTTTTTTAAACCATTGCATCAATGTGCTGAAGGGAAAATGTTTGAACATATACACTCACTCTTAGTCAGATACATAATACATTTTATCATTTACATGTTTTTTCTTGGGTAGAAAAACAATTAATTTTTTTAGTCAACCCCTTTATCATGACAAACAAAAACTTAATAAATGTTTTATAAAACTGGAGAATATACGTGTTTCATATTTTTTTCTACCACTATATTTTTATATTTGTCTGCATAATATGTTGCAGGAATTGATTCTATGACTAGGCTGTGGAGACATTTGGGAATCCAGTAACATGCAAAAGAACATCTGCCTTGATATCTGTCTTTTTACCTTAAGGTAAAAATTTCAAAAAATTATCCATTTGTGAAGAATTTCAAGAACAATTATTGTGAAGTGACAGAGAATTTCTAGTTTCTTCCCAAGAGAGAAAAATTGCAAATAACACCTTGTAGCTGTGTAACTATTTATAGAAATTATATGTCAAACACCATTATTTGAAATACATCTCTGCCATCTGCTCCAGTCCCAGAATTCAAAATGCGAAGATTCTGCAGTTATGATGCACGAGTCTAAGATAAAATGTGAAAATTTGTCTGTAATGAAATTACTCCTGTCCAGTCATGTTTAAAAAAAAAAAAAAAGAAAAAAAGTTCTTATTAGTCATAGGCCTTAGGTTTGCATTACCAGTAGGAACRTTTTTGTACCTTTCAAATATCAAGAGTAGCTTTATCAAAATGAAAATTTAATGCACAACTCTAATAGAGAATAGGCAAATAAATGTTATGCAAGGTTACTGCAAGGTTCCTAAAAGAGTGATCTCCACTGTTATGTAGTGTGAAAAACACACAGGGATATGATTTCCTGCAAGAGATTACCATGTGATTGGACAAAGRTTTCATCAATTACAGCTTAATTAAAAAAAAAATAATAAAAAAAAATCCAGTTTATGCAAGGTGTTCATTAACTTGATATTTTGTCTCAGAACAAATMATCTAACATTGCTGATTCTATTTGTGTTCTGAGCTATAGATACAACATCTATCCTATAATGACGTCAGGARCCATGGGAAATTTGCTGAGTTCCTTGAAAATGCAAAGCTTACATCCATGTTGAACCAGAAATTGACAGGTCTAGATCCCTAAGGTCCCTCACAAAAGAGGAAGAGCATATGAAATCTACTTTAAATTTGTTCYTTAACCTCTTAATTCTTAAACTGTAAATAGGTTCATGTTTATGCCATAGGAATACTAGTCAAATGGTTTTCATAAAATGGGGTAAAAACAAGATAACTGCTAAAAACAAACCACAAAACCAAAATGGAATCTTAAAAAAAAATAGGATAGGTAGATCCTTTTGACAAAATCTGAGTTTTATTCAGTGAAATTTTGTGATTTGATATACAGTGGTGACTGTAAGAAGAAAGATACTGTAATAAAACCAGGAATAAATTGTGATATGGAATTTACATGTATATGGTTTTAGCTTCTGTTTAAACTGTGATATTAGGTATTTTCAAGAGACTGATACTTTTTTACTAATGCTGTAATTTCCATAGTTTTTATGGCAGAGGAGTGAGGGCAGCCTTGGTGGTTTTTT
>NW_026623545.1:21801-24846 GCF_030028575.1 Malurus melanocephalus
AACAATTACAATTATAATATGCCAAAATAAATAGAATTTCTGAAGTTCCTTCTATTCTGCAAGGCCAGGATTTTCTTTTTTTCTTTTTTTTTTTTTTTTTTCCCCCCCCCCCCCCCCCCCCCCTTAAAATGATATTCCCTGCTTTTTGACCAAAACCTTTATTCTTCTAAGTCGAAAATTCTAACCTGCTGTTAAGGAACTCCTGCAAGTTCATAAGGAGCTTTTAAAAGCCTCAAGAGGGTATCTAACAAKGTCATTAGCAGGAGAATTATGTTTGCCACACAGTGCCTGCAATCTCACCTATTCAAAAACATTGTAATATAAGAAAAAACAAAGGTCGAAAGCTAACAGACAGAGATGTGGGTGAGGAAAATCAGTAATTAATAGAGTTGTCATGGTATAGGTCATTAGTTATTACAAAACAGCCACCACTACCAAAAAAAAAAACAAAACAAAAAACYTCAAACAAAAAACTCCCACAAAACAACTAACCAATCAAAAAACAATGAAGAACACAAAAAACACACCAAAGAAACAAAACAAAACAAAACGAAAAACACACAAAAAGAAGCATTTAACAAACTAGAGAGAACAGCTTTCATTTTGTGCTTAAAACATCATACATAGTTGTGAACAGCCACTTGAGAAGAGGTTTGTTTCATTCATAGTTATACTGTAGACACACACATTCCAGGAACAGTCTTTCTTTATGGTCATTCTGGGGAAATGGTCAGTRCAGCAAGAATGGGCCTCTGACATATTTAAGATGTCTTCTTTGCAATAGGAGGAATCACCCGAATTGGGTGAGAGTGTCGATCGTTCGAGGGAAGGAAGGCCCTACAGAAGGATCTGGAAAGACTCAATCAGTGGGCCAAGGACAACTTCATGAGGTTCCAAGAGGATAAATGACAGGTCCTGCACTTGGCCCTGMAGCACTACWAGCWGGGGACAGAGTGGCTTGAGARCTGTTCAGCAGAAAGGGRACTGGGGAATGCTGRTTGATMGACAGCTGAACATGAGCCAGTGTGTGTGCCCAAAAGGCCAATGGTATCTTGGCCTGAATCAGCAATAGTGTGGCCAGCAGAACTATGGAAGTGATTTTTCCGCCTGTACTCAGCACTGGTGAGCCCTGCCTTGAGTGCTGTGCTCAGTTCTGGGCCCCTCACTTTAAAATGGACATTGAGGTTCTGGAACATGTCCAGAGAAGGGCAATAAGGCTCATGAAATGTCTAGAAAACACCTTATGAGGAATGGATGAAGGATTTGGGTTTGTTTAGTCACAAGAAGAGATCGTTCAGGGAGGACCTCATTGCTCTCTACAACTCCCTGGCAGGAGGGTGTAGCGAGGCTCTCCTGGAATTAAACTGAGATAGATAAGATTCAGATTAGATATTAGAAAAAAAACATTTCACTGTTAGGGTGGTCAGGCATTGGAATAGTTGTCCAGGGAGGTGATATGGTTTAGTAGTTTAAGGGTTTAAGTGGTAATGTTGAGTTGATGGTTGGACTCGGTGATCTTAAAGGTGTCTTCCAAACTTAATGATTGTAGGATTCTTGAATTTCTGAATTTTCCARAAAGATTCAGATCTTTCCAAAAGCTTTGGTGTAGTAATTCAGCAGCTTCTCACATTAAATTACAAAGCAAAACTACGTGCTGTCCCCAGACAGACTAGAGAATTTGCTGCAGCCGCTGTGTGCAATAACATTACTCGTATACTATTCATTATATTTCRCACTTTTATTCTTCAATGGCTCTAAATCTACTGCCATTATATTGTTTTTAAGGTGTCTGTTGCCATAGTGATACACAACGTGTGCCTAGCTGTCTCTTTTCCTATCACTAAACCTCGGTTAGTAATATAGATACTGAAAAAGTCTCTGCTTAAAATACTTCCAAATTTTCTCTGCATTACATAAAAGTCTTGGTTCAGGTGATAGCTTAGAAATACTGATYTTTGACTTTCTCATTCCTCAGGTAATTCATCTGAGATTTTGCTAGGCARTTGCATTACTTAATGCACTAGTCTATAATAACAATAATGCTGCCAAGCCCTCCTTGCTGTGTTGTCAATTCCAGYCATTCTTTATACCAGAAGCTATTTGTGCAGAAGAGAAATATTAATACCCATCAGATTCTTTTGCGGCCATGACCAATGCCGAACATGTGGAAAAAGGTTATTCACAAAACCCTGTAGCGACAGTACAAGGGGGAATGGGTTTAAAGTGAAAGAGAGCTCTATAATCTGTATACAAATTATAGAAATTCTATAGAGTTCTATATATATCATATGTATATATATATATATATGATAAATTAGATATTAGGAAGGAATTCTTCATTGTGAGGGTGGCAAGGCAATGGAAGAGGTTCCTCTGAGAAGTTACTGATGTGMCACCCCTGGAAGTGTTTCAGACTAGGTTGGATGGAGCTCTGAACAACCTGATGTAGTGAAAGGTGTCCCTGCCCACAGGAGGGCGTTTGGAACAAAATGATATTTTGACATCCCTTCCAACCCAAACCATTCTACARTTCCATTCTGAAATGCAGAGAAAATTTAGTTGTTGTTGTTAATGCACAGGCATTAAAATAGGTCAAAAATAACATAAACGCTGTCCAAGACTACATATTTTCAGGAAGGCTTTATAATTGTTAATACTTAAGTAATTTCATAAAGATGCTGTTAGCCCTCCAAGAAAAAGAGATCCTCTGCAAATTTAAGTAAAAAAGGACCTAGTTAAGTTTAGACTAAGAACACTTTGGWAAAGTAAAAGTAACCTGTATTAAGGGTAAGGAACATCTAGAAGAAAAACATCTAATATATAGGATTTTTAAAACTAAAAATTTACAAAATAACAACAAYTAAAACTTATTAACCTACTCTGTATCCTAGTATTATCCTAGGTCTCAATTTTCTTAATTATAATATGTATTCATGCTTGTGACATGCAAATATTTTACAGATTCAAATATTATTAATCACTATTAGACTATTTAATTCAGAAATAATAACTTGGAATATAGGACAGAAACTACAGTCCTATTTA
>NW_026623545.1:24896-26435 GCF_030028575.1 Malurus melanocephalus
AAAGAATGCAATATCAACTCAGTCCACAATGGATACAAGATAATCACAAGTTCTTAGTAAAAATGTAGCTCACAATGCACTAAAATATTCTTGCAAATTGGTCTGATAAAGGTGTTAGCATCTGAAATTGTATGACATATGCAGAGGAGGCATAGCATTTCATTTGGCAAGCTGGATCTACATCTTTAGCAGATGTTAGTAAATTCTACTCTACTTTTAATCTTAGAGAAAGAAAGAGAAAGGTAAATTTAATCTTATAACTGAAATTGTAACTGTACATGCACCCTCACTCAAAATAGCATAAATGTGTATGTCTTGATTAGAGGTAGCAGTAAAAATAGAGGAACACATTCAACGTGGGGAAAACAAGTTGAGAAAATTGCAATAATAAAAACAGTATAAAAATTATCTATCTTAATAAACTTTTCAGTCTCAGGAATGACAACTGAACTAAGGTTGCTTGCTTCTTGTCATGTGGTGAAGAACACACTACAACACCCACTATACTCAAGAATAGAATAACATGTAAGCATGCTTCTAACATAACATGCTTCTCTTAAATTATATTTCAAAATATTCAAATATATTTCAAATATTCAGGCCTAAATTAGRTAACTGCATAACTAAAAAAGAAAATAAATTCATTCAGGTAGTATGTTATAAAAGAATACTGAGAAAAGATTTTCATAGGGGTTCTTTAAATGGATGGAAAAAAGAGTCAAGATGCAGAARTAACATTCATTTTAAAATTATATATAGTCTGGACATCAAACACATTTACTTGGCACAGATTCATAAGGTAAATTTATACTTAGGCATCTGAACTGGAACTAAATGTGGGCACTGATAAAATCCAAAAGTTTATTTCAGAAACCTCATTTTACCCTGCTACCACATCAACTCATAGAGTTGACTGTTTTGAACCAGGTCTAAGATTTCTTTCACAGTACTTTGTAGGTGATGGCTAAAGATGTAGATTCTGCCTCAGGGATAAGAATGAGAACAACTAGGTCGAAGTATATCTAATGTATCTAATTATAACATTGAAGATCCACATTTGGGCTATTCCTTTTAGGTCATCTTTACAGTAATTGTAAGACAAATAATACTTTGGAAATCACATATTTTTGGTGCCTTTTTTGATCCAKGGACAAAGAGAGACTTGGATGATTACTTCAGATGACATCTGCATTACAGGATGACTAGACGGTGGTAAGAATACTTTTTAAACTTAATGGGTTTGATGCTTGTAATAAGAATAAATGTACAAGTGTGTAGATAGGCTCTTTTATTCCATGTAAGGGTAAACTGTAAAAGTTCTTCACTTCAAAATGTTTAGATACAGGTTCAGTATGAAGACCTATTGACAAAAAGCTGTATTGCTATTTCCAGCRGTGATTTTTCATCCCGGCTGTACTACACTCTAAAAAGTACAAAACCAAAATTAATTTCTCAGTAGTTCAGATATTAATATTGTCACAGYTTACATTCAACATTACAAAGAGCAGCAGACTTAGGATATTTGTATTTACTTTGTCA
>NW_026623545.1:26645-31295 GCF_030028575.1 Malurus melanocephalus
ATCAGTCACTGTATTGTGCTAAGCAAGATGGTTTTATGAGCTGGAGAAAACCCATGGCTCATAAACTCAGCAGAGGTGAGTGAGTTATGATAGTCGTTCAAACACGCTAATGAAATTCCTAAAACATCAGTATGGTACATTAGTCTTCCTAACATTTAGCTTTATTAAGCACACAGATCAATGGGAAGCTGTCTTGTATGCCAATTGTTTAGCTTCTTTAAAATCCATAACTTTTTAACTGTTTTTCTCCCTGTAGCTGACAAGAAATGTCAGCAGATTTCAAACTTTGGATGAATCTAAGGATTTTGTAGGTGTACATGGGAGCTAAATCCAATCTGTCAATTCTAAGAAGTTGTCATGGTGAACATATATGTTCATTAATGCTGGTCCTAACATTATCCCAACATAAAGTTTATTTTTATCGACAGGTCTTGATTTCCATTAAATTTGCAAGTGCTCATGTGTTCCAGAATCTGCTTTGGCACTGKCTGCACATATTTCTCAATTCTACCCTTGTAGAAGTGGATTATGATGTCATGGCACATGTTGCCAAGGTACAGACACTTTTGTGATTAAGAAGTAGAAAAATGTTTTCAGAGAYAGAAGAATGATGATTTTCTGAGAGAGATTTGAAGCTAATCTTCAGGAAAAAAAAAACTTAATAAATTAATCATATTTAAAATTTTAAAAATTTCATTTCTATTCAGAAAGTATCAAGTGATAACTTTAAATATTAATAATCTTTGTCATTGAAATATGTTTATGTGAAAAACTTATTGATTGTATCAATAAAGATATATCAGAAAAAAAMGAATAATGCTTTGTATTTGAATGTGAAGAAATTGGTTGAAAAAGAATTGTCACTTTGTCCTTCAGGAATTAGTCACTCAATAATGAAGAAAATGCTTATTCTGTATACTAGCTCTGAACAATAGACCATGCTGTTCTGCATTTTGCAACACAAAGTATACTTCTCAGATTGATTTTTATGAGCCTTTCTTTTTTTCCTTGTTTTGTTTTTTGGTTATTTATTCTGAATAGAATAAAACCAACCACAGCAGCATCAAGAACAACCCATAGAAGATAGAAAACTGCTGTTTCCCAAGGTGTATATGAAAAGCATGTAAAAATTCTCCACTTCAGATGCCTACATCCTCTAATTTAAATTTGTGTTAWGTGTTCTTAAATGAAGAATATGTAATACTTTAATAAAGTTCTGAAATTATACAACATCAGTAGATTAAAAAAATGACCAAGTGACAAACCTGAAACAGTTGCCAGTGGTGGGAAATCATTATTTGACTATGTCTTGAGTTTTTGGGTTTTTTTGTTGCTTTTTTTAATGATGCAGAAATAACCAACATTGTGTATTGTATTGTAATTGACAGAGTCAACCAAATCTATCAATGGGTAAAACAAAAGGGTCATGGATCACAAATAGCTTTAATTATAGTAATGGTAAATAATAGATAAATAATAGATGTAAACAGAAGTGTCAGAAAAATTAGCCTGGATCACTTGGTAATTTCAAATTWAAGTATCACACTAATAAAAATACTGAAATTCAAAGAAATATATTCARTAGGAATAAATAGATAAAATTGGTAAGCAATGGTTCTGAAAAAAASATGTAAAGATTATTGCAATTTGCTGAGAGTGCCTATTGCAATGTTGGCAGAAAAGAATAGTGAGAGGCATAAAAAGGGGGATCATAAGAGRAAAAGGGGTGATATTATCTCTGTTCAGCTCAGTGAGACCAATATACGAAGTTARCGTCCATATTTTTTAAAGATGTGAAACTGTAAAAGGAACAGAAAAGAGACATTTCCAAGAGCTATAAAAAATGGCTCATGGTGGAAGATTTAGAGCACAGCCTATTTGGTTGATCAAAAAGATTAAGTGATTTGATTGCGCTCATAAGTACTTGCACAGGGGCAAAGTGCCCATTGCTAACGGGCTTCAATCTGGCAGAAAAAGGACTATCAAGGACCTATGCCTGGAAGCTGAAGCGAGATAAATTCCAATTAGAATTTAGGCACATCTTTTTAGCTGCAAGGGCAATTAATCACTGAAACAAGCTACCAAGGGGTGAAGTAGATTTCTCTGTCTGTGGAAACCTTTAAATAAAGAATGGTTGCCTTTCTAGGAGATATACTTCAGCCAAACAAGTTATTGTCTACTCAAATAAAAGTTATTGAGCTCAGAAGAGCTCAATAAAACTGGGTAAAGTTTAGAGTTTTGTAATTGGAAAGGGCCAGGATTGATGATTTAATGGTGCTGTTTGACCTTACTCTGGAAGATTTTGTGGTGGATGTCCTTAGCCATTTCTGTGCCTCTTGCAATTGGTTTACACATAAAAATCTTGGACCAGAAAACTCAATCAACTGTATGAAAAAACACATTTTTCCTCTTTTGCATTTGAAGAATAGGTATAGGATTTACTGATATGGAACTTTGTTGGTTTTACTGAGGTCAATAAAAAGTGATAAAGTTAATATTTTGCAGTTGTTTCCAAATATGTATTTATTTCAAATATATAAACATTCTAAATCTGAATTCATTTTAGCAAATCCAAATACAGTTCAAGTATTGAAAAAAAAAAAATAAAAATTAAAGACTGTAGTGTTCAAAGCATCATGGGGATGCACACAATTACCTTTACCAAAAATGAATGTCACCAGTTTAAAGTCAGTGCAGTCAATGGAACTGATCACACATAAGTGTGTGTATAAATCTTTGAAGAATCGGTGTTTTAGCTTTATCACTGCAATGATTCAACATTACTTTGAATACATGTGGGAAATGGGCATACAGAATAAAACAATGTAATGTTTAAACTGCCATTAACAAATAAGAGATGCCTTTGATGAGATGGAGGTTAAGTAGAATACAGGTCTGGGCATCAGTCATCTGGGGATAAGGACAGCTGAGGCCAGGTCAGTTTGTGAGTGACAGGCACRGCAGGGTTGTGGGTGATCTGAAGACTGATCCCACTGTAGCATTGCTGGAGCAGAGGMTGGAGGCCCAAGCAGTGGGTGAAATGGGTTCCTGGCCATTGCTCAGTGTCAGGAGCTGGACAAGGACAATCAGGGCTGGCAATGCCTGCAGGTTGCTAATTTCATACACATCTATTCTGGCTCTTGAAAACACGACAAAAATGCCTTTAAGTTAGCCATTCATCTCTATGTCTTTTGTTACTGGGTGCCCTACCTCACTGAGAAAAAGATTAAGGCTTTTCTTCAACCTTTCTTCATTGGCAATGTACTTAGAGAAACTCTRGGTTTTGCTCTTTTTCCTTGCTAATTTCATCTCCACCTGAGTTTTGGCTTACCTAACTCCACACATACATACTTGGGCAATGTTCCTTTATTTCCACCATACCTGCTTCCACCTTCTGTATGTTTCATTTTTGCATTTAAGCTCAGTCAGACAATCACGGTCCAGACCTTGCTGGCTTTCTGCTGTATTTGCCTGACCTTCTGCAGGGAACAGGTTGCTTTTGCACTCTGARAATCTTGTTTCCTGAAAATCAATTATCTGTCCTGGGCTCCTTTGCCCTTCAGGACAACTTTCCATGGAATCTTTCCAAACAGATCTCTTGACAAGCCAAAATCTGTTCCCTTGAAGCATGTTGCTGTAATTCTGCTACTTTTCTACTTCTCACTTCCCTCAGCATACACCCTCTCCACTTCCCCAGCRTTCACAACAATGGCAGCCAAGTCTGGAATTGACCTAGACAACTCTGGCCAGCTTTGGGATCAGTAAATCCAGTGCCACACATCATCCCATTGGTTTGTTGAGCATGTAAGTCAATAAATTGTCTTTTACATTCTTCAGAAATCACCTGGGTTGCCTGTACCCAGACATTTTGCCTTTGCAGGATKTACTGAAGTGTTTATTTTCCCCCATGACTACAAGGGCCTGCAGCTGTGAGATTTCCTTTGCTGYTTATACAAGGTTTTCTAAACAGACGGTATCCTACTGTTAAATATGAAATCTGGAAATTTACTTCATGTCAGCAAAAATGTACAATGAAATGTTTGGTAACTACTGGCTTTTTCTAGAGATGATATGTCAGACCAAATAGTAAAAGTTGCGAAAAATTGTAGACTAATGAGATGATATATGCGTTGGAGAATTGGTTGCAAAAATTCGATACAGTCTAATTGACAATTATTATTAATCTCAAAGTATCTGAGGTTTTATTCTAAATGCAAATTAAAACACACACAATTTAAAGCAGTAAATTTWAAAAAGCCCAAACCTTTAAGGAATGTATAAATTAGGAAGTCTATATCAAGAGAAAAATAATGAGGAACTGTGTGAAGACTTGCCATAACATGAAACTCTTCTACACTTCCACTTTGAGATAAATATTTTTTTTTTGAGAAAAGTAAAGAAATGGTAAGTTCCTTTACATACACCATCCAGTAATAAAAAAATCTATGGAACCATTTTCTTTATTTCCATATTCTGAAAAATATGACTCAGATTTTTATTCTTAATTGAATGTTGTGTAGAGATGACAGTGCTTGCAACATTTATGTCACTTACTTTCCTTTGTTCTGGACTGGCTTAGTGACATCGATTAATTTTATCCATTGACTAACCTAATATTTATGACAATGTGAGAGCTAAATTTAAAAAAAA
>NW_026623545.1:31325-48027 GCF_030028575.1 Malurus melanocephalus
TATACATGGAGATTTCACTTGTGATTCACATGACAAGAATTATCTATCCAGCATTATACAAAGGTATAAAGGAAGAGAGAGGCRATATGACAGATGATGCCCTTGAAGGGGAGGGAAAGAATACAGGTAGCATCCTCCTTCACAGTGGTCTCAGACTGGTTTAAAGATACAGAACTTATCCTGTATCCTTCAAGAGTCTTTTGGTAGATATCACTGAAGTGGTTCAAGAAATAAAATACATCACATATTGGCAAAGAAATATGTCCAATTTATTTTATATTCAAAGTGTTATARGAAATTTCTGAAAACAGAAGTATGACACAAAGTACATCGACTGCTTTCTGAGGTTATTTCTATTTATTAAATACATTTTTTTAATTCTGAAAAATGGATAATGAAGTCTTTTGGGATTTCTAAACCAGTCCATCCCAGTTAGTAATTTGAATACATAAACACTTAATACACTCCAATAATCCTCTAAGTAAAAATGTGTCTTAAACTCTAAACAAGACTATAATTCTTTCCATTAGAAAAGGATTCCAAACAGCTAATCTACTTAAATAGATGCCTTGTTGAAACATCTTTCTCAAAACATCTTTGCAAAACTGATCAGACTGTTTTTAAAAATGTATTCCATCTCTACATCTGAAAGGAAATTTACATCAGAAGGCACTTATATTGTGAGTCGTCACATCTGGTTTAAAAAGATTTGTGTACTCATTTTGCAGAAAATTGTTTATGTCACAGAAGATGATACACATGCATGCGTGTGCAAACACACAGACACAGTTGTTTTCTCAGGTGGAATATAGGCTATACTGCAATTAYTTTTTACATCATTTCTAAAACAATATTCATAGCTTTATGTTTAAATGAGTTCTGCATATATATTTTAATATTAGGATGAATTAACTTTTTGTTGTTCAACAATCTCTTGGCTTCCATAGCAAAGATTCCCAGTTACATTGATGCTGAAAAATGTTTCCACAGCTATTAATAAGTTCAGTTGAATATGGAAGATATTRGAGGGAAAATGTTCAAACACAGAATAACTAAATTTAAGAAAAACTATGGAGGGTGGATGAAAAGATAATGGTATGTATTATACTACAGCATTGCTGCAGTTTTAATATCACTTCACCATTACAATAGTTTAAGTACAGTACAACATTATCTCAATATCAAACATTTTTAAGTGCATAGAGAAAGCTGTTGYTACAGCTGTTAGAAAAAGGCATGGAAAGAATATAAGATTTGAATTAAATATATTCACAAGATATTTGAAGAATATGTATTTATGTGTCTATATCTCACCCATGACTATTTTTGCTGGTTTGACTAAAATAAGAATGAGTAACTGATTGATTCTTTCACTTTCCTTTTTTTAACTTGGAAAGTAAGTATGTGATACTGCAGTACTATTTTAAACAGTAAAATAGTAGATATTTTACAGAGATTTTAAAAAAAATGCTGGCTTTTTTTTTTTTTTTTTTTTTTTTTTTTTTTTAAGAAATAGCTAGAAATATCTTACTTTATCTTACTGGAACAACGAAATTTCTGAACCAAATTTTCAAAAGCTCTTCTTTCAAACCATTTTCTTTTGTTGTTTTCCTTTTCAGTCTTTAGAACCTAGTTATTCCTGTCCTTATATCTAAATGAGTACTTCTTCCTGAATAATTTACTTTAGGACAATATAGGTTATTGCAAATGAAATCCCTTTGCAAATGTTAGTAGTTAAATCCTTAGAGATATCTCTAAAATAGAGCAGATCAGAAGATGGKAGATTGGTTGTGAATTCTTAAGGACAGCAATCTCAAATATATTTGTAATGGATTATATGTTTGCCCACATACAATGAACATCACCTCTTAATTCTTGATTAAACATTTCAATATTGCAGTAATATTATTCAGAAATAACTGGGAAATAAAATTGTATTTCTGAAGCAATAAAGCCCTTAGCCTGCTTGGCACCATGACTGAAATAAAGTAYAAAGTTGGTGTTAATTGCTGACTCTTCACAAATACTCTCAGAAACAGTAGTTCCAAATGATTCAAGGACATTTGAGAAACACTCGTGTATTGTCAGGAGCTGCCTGGGATGTCTGATCATAGAAAATTCAGTTCTTGCAAAACTGAATTTAAAAAAAAAAAANCAAACTAAACCAAATCAAAGCAAAGCAAACCAAACCAACAAAAGCAATAAAGGGAATGTCCATGATCACTGAAACATTTGGAGTATTTCATGTRTGAAAGATTGGCTTTTAAAGCTGTGGCCAGACTTAAGAAAAACATTTATATCTAAGCCCACGCAGAAATTTACTGAGTGAAATTTAAGCATGTATTTAGATATTTGTAAATTTTGGGTTCAGAAAACTGTGATTTATAGTAAAGGCATAAACCATTTACTGATTCAATGGTAAACAAATTTTGCCAAAAAGGAAATACTTTATATGGTATCTAAATTACTCAAAAATCAACATTATTCAAATATTTCCTTTAAAATTTCATTAAATCTGCGTATCTTCAAAATGTGTATCCCCCTCTTACAGTAAGTTGCTTTATTACAAAGCAGAACAGAAAATACTCCCAAATAGTTTCATATTCAGTGTTTGTCCAGTGAATCATATACTACTTTAGACAGTCAGAAATGWGTTCTTTGGCAGATGATGAACAAATACTGACTTTGTTTTTCATTTTGTCTAACTGATGATTAACTGAAAAGAAATTATTCTTTTTGACATACTTTGAGTTCATAGTTATAAAGATTTTAAGTGACAAATGTTGCCCTTTTACTTCAGCATGTCTGCAAAAGTAGTATTTGAATAACTACTATTTTAATGCAAACTATCTTACCTACTTTTAAATTTTACAACRTTTGCAGTTGCTGATAAGTTTCTGTGAAGGATTAGATCATGTAATTGGGTTATGCTACCACAAAGGCTGTTAACTCTCTTTGCTGTAGAAGGAGGTAAGGGCAACAAAGGTCAACAAGGCCAAATTTTCTGGTTGCCCTGGAATCCAATTTCATGCTTAGATAGTACACAGCACAGCAGGATTGCYGAAGGGTAGCCTTTCTGTAGCCCAGGAAATATGAGGTTTTGTCATTACTTGTAAAAAGCCTCAGGCTTTGAGTCGACCTGGCAGTGCTGTCTCTCAGGACTTGCATGCACTTGCCTCGTCCTGAGCTGATGTTACCTTGCTTTCCCTGTCACAGTAATTGTCTCACAATCTGGGAACTATTGCCTAAATCTGTTTCAGATTATATAACAGTAACAAATAGCCATTCTGTGTGAGGGGAATTGCTGGTGGCACCAGTATTAAATGAGGTGTGGAAGAGCGTGGATAGAGGATGATATCAGAGGTTCCAGTTTATGAAAACAAAACACAGTGGTCAAAAGCTGAATCAATGCAGGAGTGCACCTGTACGAGCCAGCTAAAACTAACTTCAGAGACAAAGTAGAGAAGAAAAAATTAAAGCCCAAGGCAGAAGAACTCCTTACCATTAACAAAATATTTCTTTTGACAAAAAGCTCAGGACACTGACAGTTTGTTTTAGCCCCCCACTTCTCTAMGAAGTCTGATGCTCTTGACCTTGGTATCCAGTGAGATGGAAGGGTAACAACATCAGAAAAAAAAGAATACATAGTAGGAAGCTAACATTTACTAACTTTATGTATTGAGTCAGTGTTCTCATTTTAGCTTTTACTGAGTGAGCTTTACTSTTATTGAAATTGTAATTATTCCTTGCATTTTATATTCAGTTTTCTGAAACATTAATAAAACATAAATTCTTAACCCCATGTGTAGYATATATGACCTTTTGTCCTGAAGAAGAATTCCATGTGTTTGTTTCTTGCCTCTATCCCATGGAAGTCTTTTGGRTGTCTCCTTCCTAGGACTGCGGTGATTCTCACAGCTCCCGGACATCAATTGTTGTATTCTGCTGAAGCTGAGTAAATTTAATCTTGTTGTCTTAAATTGTTGTGCGGCTTCTGAACTCAAAAAAAAACCCCAACTATACTAAGGCAGTATCCAAGCAGGCATACTTTGTACAGAAGACAGATTTAATTCAGTAAAAAAAAAATCCACTTATAAATTAAGTAGAACCCAAATTAAAAGCTWATTAAAGACTTTTAGTTGAGTGATTCAATAAGAGTAATGCAGTTTTACTTTTTCTTTAGGAAATGYGCTCTAGTGATAACCAATATCCACTTCACTCTAAAATTGGTTTAGTAAAGGATATCTTGCTTTTTATCTGGTATGAGTGCAGTCCAGTAGAGACTTTTTCTGCATGGAAGGGAAGAGATTAATGCCCTTCTCTACTGACTGATTAAAAAGCAAAAAAAAAAACCCAAAAAACCAAAAAAAAAAAGACCAAAAAACTTTAATATTAATATCTCAGTGAGAACATTTCTTTTTAGTCACATTCTTAACTGTTGTAAATTGAGTTAGTTACAGAATCAATGAGTTATCCCAGCAATCTCTAATCTATATCTCAGGTAATTTTGTAAAGCTATATATATGTTAAAAAACAGAAACTTTTCCAAACTTTTCCAAGGACTATTTGGTCTAAACAAATTAAAAAGACAGCCCAATTCATCAAACAGTTGTTAATCACTTCTTTCTGTAATGGTGTAAACCAAAACAATATTTTAATAAAACGTATATTTATTTAGCATTTTCCAAATAAAGGCTTTAAAAGCTATTTGTTTTTGTTATAATGTCACAATGTTTAAATAAGAACAAATTAATTTCTATAGTTTCAGTAATTTTAATTCAATGTTTTCAAAGTAACTGTAGCTTGTTTATATTGTCAAGTAATGCACCAGTATGTTTGCATAAAACCTCATATACTTATTGAGGACACATTATAAGGCAGCTATTCTGCTCCTATGTCTCTTCTCATTGTTCCATGCATTTGACATTGTTCCAGTCTTCCTCTGGAAAAAAGGAGATTTTTTTTCATTCAAAGGATAATAAAACCTCAATATAAATAACTCCTTGTCCAGCTAAATTCAACACTAAAAATTATGCAAAGGTGATGGCATAAGAAAACTCTCCACCAGCCACATTATATTCTTCAATTCAACTATTATAACCTGAAGATATTTCAAATCTTTAAGTCTTCAGTCAGGATATAGAAAGACTCTTTATGCTTTTGAACTAAATGAAACACAAAAATGTAGTAACTAGCCTCCAGAATTGAGTTGGTATTCATCTCATCTAACTGCAACTAATTAAAAGTTAAATTCATAATCTAAATTATTTTAATGTCCCTTATAAAGTAGTGAGAATTAAGAATATTCCAAAGGTTACTTGCTGTACATAAGTCAACTGGAGATGCTGTGGGGGTGACTATTCCTTTTTACTATCCCTAAAGGTAAGGCAAGGACAGAATTTTCAGCTTTTTGATCAACAGAATTAGATGAGGTGCCTTTTATTTTAACACATACTATCAAATAATGATATTTGGACACACTGTTTGCTGAGTAGAAAAACATTCTTCTCAACAAGTTTAATTTTCTCCAAGGAAAAAAAAAAAAAAAATTAAAATATCATACAGAATTTCTTCCATTAGAGAGAGGTAAAATTGTGACCAAGGGAGATGTTGTAGAGATCCTCACTGGAAGATCATTTTACATCAAAGGGTTGCTGACCCACAAAGCAGGCCCAGGCTGTGCTGTCCTTTGCTGGGYTGAGCTGGATGTACAGCCTGGCCTGCAGGACCTCGCTGTGCTGAGCAAATCCCTCGTGTGCAGAGTCAAACTGGACAGTAACAGAGGAGCTGCCAGCAGCTGCCACTTGGTACTGACATTTGTGTCACCTCTGTGGCYTTGCCTTTACCTAGAAATGAAGCAAGAAATTCTCATGCTAACGTCCTTTCTGTTTGATAGTAAAATGATGGACAGTGGTATTTTCTTGGAAGAAAATTCTGTGGCRGCTTAAAGAACCAAAATGAAGTAACTCTTACCACAAAAGGGGTATTCATGGTATGCTGGATGTAGATTGGAGATGTTCAATGACACACTTGTCAAGGTTCCCACTACTGAAAGAGATAAATGAATGTTTATATTATTTCCCTTTCTTTATAATGTTAGCTCTAATAAATACCATTTAAAGTGAGACTTTACAAAGTCTAAGTGCCTTTCTTTGTGTTGTCACAAAGYTGCAGCACCTCCTGCAAATAAATACATGACCAAAATTTTATTGCACAGAGAAAAATACATTGTCTAAAAATTTAGAAATGTTCAAGAAAGTGTTCAAGATACTATCTTTTCCTGGAAACAGAAAGTTTTTATGACTCACCATTGCATTTTCTGAATTCTTCCCAAGTTGTGTGTTCAGTAAGATATATAATATAAAATAATAACTAGTTCTTTACTCTGTATAAAAAATATAGGTCTGAGGATTAATTTTATCAATATGTACATTTTCTATTTGTGTGAAAGKGTTATCCTTATGAAAAGATACCAAAATAGTGTTTTCAATATTTGCTGAAGTTTCTGGCAGCCTTCTGGCTCCCTGAAGAGGCTCTTACCATCATCATCTGCAGAGAAAAGAATTACCCTTCTGGATAAAAAAAAAAAAAAAAAAATCTGTTGACTCAAGGAGCAATGCTGACTGCTCTGATTATCTCTTGAGAGACTTAAGTTGCTATTTTGAGTAATGTTTGATCTGTTAATTGAACACTGAGCATTATATTTGATGCATTTGTAATACCATCCACTGCTGAGAAGTGCGTTGCCAGTATTTTCAAAGACCTGAGGACTTCATTGTCATTTGCAGTGAGTAGGTTTTATTCATACTGCAAGAAACAAATACACATGAGACCAAAAGAACACACACACAACCAAAACAAGGTCATTTGCCTCTCAAATCTTCTCAGTGAACTGGTGGCAGCAGAGGATATACATGGGAGTCCTTTGTGAGAAAGTGACATTTTCTGGTGTAAATACCTGGCCTGTTCTGTGCCTCAGATGTGGCCTTTTTTAGGGCAAARGAGCAAAGAAAATAGTAGGAGATGTAGTAACAAGTGAAATGAAGTATAAAATTGCTCAGTATGTTGCCCATAAAGTCTTTAATGCTAATCCTATTATTTCTCTCCTCCAGTTGTTAAAAATTTGAGATTTATTTAGCTCGTTATGTGAGTTTAGAATTGCTTTCACTGAAATTGAAGACATTAGAGTTTTACTAGCACAAATACTGAATTTTCTTAGGGTTTTCTGTCTGTTCAGTGGGAAGATAATTTCAGTTGATAATTAGATAATCTCTGTTGAATTTTCAATCTTAATTGCTGAACTAGTCTTGGTTTAGCTTTTGTAAGTGGGTTTTTAGGGGGTATTTAGTAGATATTTAGGCACTGATTATCTCTTGGTCTAAAAGCATAAATTTCTGATCATTTCCTGCTTTATTTAAAGGAGATGCTGTGACAATTCTAGAGAGAATCAAAACATAAATTAATTAGGCCATCTCTTCTTAAACTGCACAATGTTCTCAACATTTTGTGAAAATACACTTTTCCCTCCTCATATTTAGAATGAAASAGGAGCTGATAAAATAGTCGGTATAGTTGCCATCTCTAAAAGTTTTACTCAAGGGCATATGGATTTGAATAGTTCTAAATTAGTCTGGATTAATGCATAGATTGAATGAGAAGAGGTCTTGGCAACTGGATAAACCAGATCTTAGATATTTGCTGAGACCATTTGGCAGAGATCTTTGATAACAGATAAGAATGGTAACAAGCTAAAGAGTAGCACAGAAAATCGGACTTTATTGAAACACCAATTCCTTCAAAAAAAAAGGAAAGCTATTGAAGCCAAGCCAGATTGCTCTTCTTCAACACACCTCAGTTTGTGCCACCTGAAAACAAGAGATGTTTGAGACTTTTCCATTACAGCACGTTTGGATATATTGTTACTGTAAAAATCTCACTGTAATTTTTTATAAATTAACAAAACCTACCTCCTTAGAGCTGTAATGATAGATTGAAATATGACCTGTCAAAAGCTAAAATTAAACCAAAAGAATTTATCTTACTGTTTAATTGCACTAAAAARTAAATTACTCAATTGTAATTACAGTATTAAATTCACCAGGTAAATTCACATTTTAGCAGTTCAATTCCTCTAGATGATGATGATGATTATGTTTTTATTACTATTACCATTGTTTATTGTAATTATAATTGTTATTTTTATTTCTATTTTATGGTTCCCTTTCGCATTCAGTTTTCTCTCTCTAAAGAGAAAGAAACCTCATCGTTTTTATTCAACTCCTCCATCATATATTGAATTTAAAGCCTTTCAGAATTTGTAATGTATATTAGAGGCAGATCCACCTCAAACATAGGTTCCTGCCAAAATATACATATATATTATTATATATGATTGAGTTATATTTTTATACAAATGCATACAGAAAAAATGCCCAATAAACATCACTTTTATTATCTCACGCTATCATCTTTTAGTTTAAAATTATGTAGCAGAGTTACTAGATTGTAGTGTATATTTGTCATAATTATTAAAAGAAGATATTGCCTTAAAACAGTGAAGAGATTCACTTTGAGAAGTTAGATACAGTTTTTTTTCTAGTACAACTTTTGAAGATTTGATAGCAACCAGTAATGAGGCAGAATATTATTTTTCTATTGTTATTATCTCTAAATTGGTTAAATTGCTGCTGAACAGAGTGAAAGATACTAGCTCTGAAACTGAATGTTTTGAGGCAGAGTTTAATGCAATGTTGAAACTAGGACACTAAAATTAACAAGGCAACTGCTTATATCCATAAACTTTATTGTGAGGATTTGTTATTTTGTTTATTTGCCATTGATAAAAATTGTTAAACTTTTGAATGATTTTCTTTGGGACAATGACAATAGGAAACATTGGGGGAGGGGAGAGAGGGGGAATGAGAGAGGGAGAAAAAGACTGAGGGAGATGCAAATTTCTTTCAGTTGAGACTTATACTTCCTGATTTTTTTTTTATTTTTTTTTTTTTTTTATTATGTAGAAATGCTGTCGTGGGCTGACCCTAGCCACCAATTAAGTGTTCACCAGCTGCTCACTTAGTCCCATCTGCCTTAAGAAGATGCTGGAGAGAAGGGAAACAGTGAAAGCAAGAAAACTGTTGTGGGTTGAAATAAAGTCAGTTTAACAAGTGAAGGGAGGAAAAGGGATAACAAAAATCAAAAAACAGGTAACACAAAAACAGTCTGTCACCGCCATCTAGGAGCAGACCATTGCCAGTCTCTGAGAAAAGCCTGACTGGGAAATGTTCCTGGACACCCACTGCAAGTTTTTATTGCTGAGCATGACATCACACAATGTCGAATATCCCTTTGGTCARTTGGGGTCAGCTGCTCTGGCTGTGTCTCTTTGCAGAAACTTGCCCATCTCCAGCCTCCTTCTTGRCAGGTAGAATGAGAAACAGAGAAGTCCTTGATGTTGTGTGGTGTTCGGCAATAACTGAAACACTGATCTCTTATCAACACAGATGTAGTCACAAATCTAAACCACACACTCCTATAGGTGCCTATGAATAAAATTTATTGTCTCAAAGCAAGACCCAGTACAAAGGCTCATGCTGAATAACTCAATGGCAGCAGCTTGACATCACATAAAAGTGAAATAAATTGGTGGAATACTGACGAGATTGGATGGTAACAGGCAGTTAATAGAAGGTGYGCTACAGAAATTTATAAAATACAAGGTAAAACATTCACTGAGAGCATGGGAAATACAGCAGTGTCTTTCACTCTAATCAGACAAAGCACAGAAGGAAAAAACAGGAAAAAAATAGCCACAATTCTTAGTTTGGTGAGTGTGTTCCAAGAAGCAAGTGCTGTTGATGATTTTCTGCATAGTTTGGTCTAGATAGGACCAGGTGAGAATTTTTTTACTTAATTACATTTTCAAGCCATCTGTTTGCTTTCCTAAATAAATACGTATCTGGATATCACATGTTGATAAAGCCACATTTAGAAGGACCTTCAAGACATTACTGTCATTGCACCACTGCTTTCGCACACAAATAACCATAGAATCAGTAGGTGGTATCAATTTAACATAACTCCAAAGTCAGACAATAAAAAACAAAACAAAGTACCTTCCAGAGAGAAATATACACTTACTGAGGGCCACTCATTTCATCTTWGTTGCATACTACTGGACATATCAAATGAACCTCTCCATAAAGGCACAGACATTAATTGTTCCTTGCTCRTCTCCAGGTAGAGTGATGAAAACTTGGAACTGTTCGGTGTTTGGTACTTATAAAAGTTATAGCTCATCCTACTTAATACAGAAATTCATATACATAGCTTGCAATTACTTTGAATACTAAAATTGATTAAAGATAGTAAGATAACATACTTGTCATTTGTAAATCATCATAGTTCTGTTACCTCAAAGAGGAGCTATGTTGAATAAGTTAAATACAGAAATCTATATCTTAGAGATACMAGCTATATGAAATAATTTGCATCTCAGGTGCTTAAATTCAGAAAGATTAATGTGACGTCTCTCATTTTGGGGGCTTCACTGAATAGTTATTACATTTACTACAGGCCTTATTTTTAGGTGTCTGCAATTCACATAAAAGAATAACTGCAAAAAATTGCAATTATAATATTAAAAAAAAATTCAATTGCAAATGTATATCGAATCAATTATATTCTCACATGTTGCATATTCCATGGATTTTAAAATTTATTCATGTCACAGTTAATTTGCCACTGAAGACTGACAGACAGTCAAGCCAAGCAATAATATAATTTACTTCTCCACTATGAAGCTCTCTGCAAGGCTAAACAAGTGCCTATTTTAAGATTTGTGTGGGGAATTATGCTAGCAGATGGGATTTGCTTATTTCCTCAAGAACAGTTACAGAGAACAACTTAAAGTTTTTTTGCCAAAAGAGTAGTTTTTCCTTCAGCTCAGTAGCCTGGGACTGTGTGTCTTTTTTGTACCAATACATTTACAAGTATTTAAGGCCTTTTCAAATACTTTTTGAAGTTCTGGACCAAGAGATTAATATGTGCAGCTCATTAATTTTTCAAGCAGATYAAAGTASTGCAACAAACAGCCACAGAAAAGCMACARTGATTCTAAAGTGAAGATCATCCTTCATTGGGCTAGTCCTGATTCCACAGACATAGGTGAGTTGCTGGTTTTATAAGTTCTTAGCTGACTTATCATTTCAGTTAGGAACTGAGTTATGAAAACATAAATTAAAGCATGTTGTGACTTATTTTTCTGTCTTTTCCAGCCTTAAAAATTAAAGCTGTACAAGGAAGGGCTTCAGTAAAGCTWTAGAAGATGCCATAAACTAGAAAACAAGTTCAGTATGCAGCATCTTGGTTTCCTGTATTTCATTACATTGTAGTATATTACTGTCTTATATTCATATACAGAATATTTCATTTTATTATGCAGTGAAATTAATATGTAAATACAKATAATTTTTKTGATTGATACAGAGTGTTAKAAATACTTTAGCTAATATAACATTTGTGGAAGGGATTAATGGGAAAGTGCTATTTCAGAAATAATAAAAGTGTATGTCAATTTTGCCAATAATGTTCATGCAGTGTAGAACTGCATCAAAACTATTTATCTATAAATGCAAATAATTTTGAAKATTCAATCATACATATTAAAATGSAAACAATAACATTTTAAAGTYRTTTTTGAGGGTGAAGRYTTGATTTTTCAATCATTCTCCTTTTCTCTTTTCCTCTTTTGTCTTACTCGTGGTAGAACTGAGAAGAGAAATGATTTATTTTTTCATGGTGACTTCCTTGGAAAGCATTATTACTCACTGGTGTAGAGCTACAGTACATGACTGCCTAAGAGAAGGCATTTCCATCACAGTGTTCTCTCCTTGAAGAGTGACTACCAYAGAATATTATTGATTTTCTTGGTGTATGATGATTCAGAGGTTAGACAGCTCAGAGTACAGCTGTTTTAGAAACTTTATGTCAAGTAAATTCAAATATGATTCTGCAGATTAAAAACTCAAGCATTTTCTGCCCCCTAGTGAAAATTATTGTTTTAAGTTTTGCATTTTATTTTTACAGAAAGTCTTTCTTTTTGACCCCAAACCAAAGAAATATAAATTAAAAAAAAAAAAAAATCAGGAAAACATTTGCAATTGTTATGTATGATAGAAAAGCTTCTTTTCAAAAAAAAATTTCTCAAAAATAATGCATAAGTAGTCTTGTTTTCCGTACTTTAAGCAAATGTTAAAATACAGCATTTAAAAAAAAAACCAAAAAACCAAAAAAACAAAAACCCTTTAATTTTTTTTTGTTTGTTTGTTTTTTATGTTTAGCTTAGTGTTCAGTAACCGAAACCAAATATTTGCATGATTTCATCTAAATGTCAATTTCTCTTTTGTGTTTTCATAGAAGTTTCCCAGACAGAACTAATACTTGAAATGAAGAGTGGTTTATTCATTAACATCCTCACCTAGGGTAGAAAAGAAATTAAAATCAAGCAAAACATTTCTGTTTCAGAGGCACGGTGTGTTCCTCACCAGCTGGGAAAATTCTGCTTCCCAGGAGTGATGCTGAGCCAGGGGCAGCTGCCTTCTTCATGGTTCTGCTTTGAGTTACAGCACATGGCAAGAGCAAGGACCATGAAAACAAACAGGAGTTTGCACCTGCAGTTGAAGTCTCAGTGCCTCTCTTGCTTTAGGAGCCCCTCTTCCAGATTTATTTTCTTAGCACACTGGCTAGCAGGCTGGGATAGAAGAGCCTTGAGAAAGTGGAGAAGCTGCAAAACTGGATTGAAGAAGCTGCATACATTCAGTCAATACTTGTTGGGTTTAAGGTTAAAGAAGTCAAAAGGCTCTTGGAACTCCTGCTAAGCCCTCATCTGGTCTCAAATGCCTCTTCTAAATAATTTAAAAGAGAGACAGAATTCACTGTCTTCCATATGCCAGCAAAGTGCTGCAAMTTTTGTGCTATGATATGCTCTGTCCATGATATTGTTTGACAGAGTGCCTTTTGGATGTAGTACAGCCCCAACATTTTTAATGCAATAGTTTTCTTTTTGGAAATGTAATTCTTGTTTTCAAGTCATCCCATAGTGCTATGGCAATGTAGATGTTGAAGTGAAAGAAAAATATTCAAAACTTTAAGTTTTGAATAAAAAAGTTTATTACTTACTATATTTCAAAACCTCCTTAACATCAAAGCCTTTATTTTTGCAATAGCATTTGCTGTGACTGGGTCACACAATTACAATTACCAAAAAAAAAGAGATAGAAAAATACATAAAACTGATAAATCTCTGCAAGCCTTTACAGGGCACGCAGCTGAGTTCYATAAAACTTCAATTCAAAAAGGTCAACAAGGCAAACAGAGCAATTCAGAGCCACACAAATCACCAGTTCTTATAATCAARCTCCTTGTTCTATGAGCAAGAGATTGATATAAACCTTAGCTGTTCTGTTACAGTGATAAACAATAATAAACTATTCAGCTCCTTTCATTAATATTTTAGTGATGCCAATTTTGATCCCGGGGAAGCTATAAAAATGTAGGGAGGACTGATAAGAGACCTGTGAGAGACTGGAATGCTGATGGGTCAAACAATCAGAATATAAGCCGATGATGTACTCTGCTCCCGGGTGAAGAGGGTGTGAACACCCACCAGGTCAGGCTAYAGCTGGGTGTTGAACAASAAAAGGAAAGAGGCTCAGAARAGGCAAATCCTGGGAGGTGAGGTAATGGTTTTGATCATGCCTAAGCCCTTGCACAAATGGCTCAGCTGTGAAAACTCCCCTCTGGAAAAACAGTGACATTCACCCTAGCCTGAATTTATTCACCCCTCCTGATGGGCCGTAATTGACTCGACTGCACTGACATGAGAGGCAGCTGTAATGMCTGAAACCATCAAAGATTCCTGAAGCATCCTGTGATCCACATCATAACATCATTCAGTGTCAAACTGCCTGCCCTGGGTGAGGTACCTGGGCATTCTCATCTGAACCTGAGCATATGTAACTCACGAAATTTGTATTTTGTGSGCTTCTCCCACCCTTGATGSATCAARACAGTTATTAKCACGTTGACCAAYAGACATTGGAATCGTAACAATCACATCTCATCAGGAGGTCAAGGGGTGGTGAAATCTTTCCACTCTTAGATTTTCCTTCTCTTTCTTTTCCTCATGCATTTTCTCAAGTGATATTGTAATGCTTTTATATGGACATAGTACTGTAGATAATAATAACTAAAATGGCTACATACCTAACTTCCATTGCAACCAAATAGTTCTAAAATAAACCATATATATATATATATATATATATATATATATATATATATATATATATTTACAAAAATAGATCATTCAGTGCTGTTTCACACTAATCTGCCCCAAGGGATTTATTTACAAGAGCCTGGGTTACCCTTGCGTTCTGGGGAGGGTTGTAACAAGAACCCTCCTCCTGCCATTGCAGGAATACTCACAACAGATAGATGTGTGATGAGTTGGAAGAGATCATAGGTGTGATGTTGAGACTTTAGAAGAGAAACAAACTYTAGCTGATTCCAGAGGGAAGCCTCTTGCACAATTCAGAAATTTTGAAGGTGGCGTATTTTCTGTGCTTTGTCAGGAATCTTGAGATGAGCTGTCCCTTTTCTGTTTCATATACTCCAGAGCCCACCCCCCCTTTTCTGTTTCATATACTCCAGAGCCCACCCCCCTCACAGTATTTCTGGCGTTGTCCTCACAGACATTTAACACAAATAAAAAAAAAAAAAAAAAAAAAAAAAAAAAAAAAGGAAATAGACTTTCACAAATCTAATAAATAATCTCTCAGAAATGCAATTTTCATTGCCACTCGTAGTGTTAGTAAAGGGCCATTGGATCATACCAACCTTTTATATGTTGAGCAAAAAATCTGCCAGGTTACCATGAAATGCCTGGACCTTCATGCTCTCCTCAATGAAAACATTAATGCAATAGATAAAATACTTTTTCTGTAAGCATTTTCAAATCACTGTTGCAGTGCTAAACTGTTAAAAGTATATGGAAATGTTCCCATGTCTCAGTGAAAAGCAGTAAAGACCTCAGAATGATTGTGAATTATGTTTGTAGATAGTGGAGCAGATTTCAGGCTATTAGATAGCTGTAATAGCTAATGCATTTTCCCAAGCTTTATTCTTGAATATCTTTTCAAAATGTACTAAGATTTTTTTTCTCTGCTTCTTCTTAAAGAAGGATTTTTTTTCTTTTTTTAACAGAAAAGCAAGAGAAACCCAACTCTAAAGTAGCAGATAATTCTTGTCAATTCTGTTARCATTGTAGCAGTATATTAGCTTGGAGTACATAATTTTCTCTTGTAGATGCATTTGACCCTTATACATTCTCAGAGGAGCCGGCTCTGACTGAGGTTCTGAAGATAATTCATCTTTCCCTAAGCAGTGCCTCAGCAATGAGTATTTATTTGTGCCACAGAAGTCCTGGTGACTTCTAAGCACTTAAGTAAATAAATGCTTTGAAATAGCATGGGTTTTTTTCACTTCAGACTTTCTCTGTATTCACAAAAGGAAAAGGTCCAAACAGAATAAAAAGCTTAAGGGGAAGGGGACAGGAAGAGATAAGGAAATGGAATAATGAGGAAGTCAAGTCTCTTTTCTTATCTTTACCTTGGAGTAGACTTTTCTGCTTCCCCTTTGTATTTTCTTTTGCTGGAGCTTATAGCAGGGACTCGCTTCCTCACTGTGTGTTACCAATGAAATATGGTTTATGTTAGCTTTGGGCAACATCATGAATAATAACTGAATATAAATAAAATGGTACTGAAAGAAAAGAGAACACAGTATGGACCTAAGATGCARCACCTACTGATTATTCTAAGGACATATTGCTGCTGGTTTCTGGTGTATTATTTATTTCACTGCTCCTGTTCTATTTCTGCAGTGCATATGTCAGTCCTTTAATGGAATATTTTCATTTATTTCTCAGCAAGACTAAATTMATCTAGTGTGAAACATTATCTTAGACACAGACTGAATACTGTTAACCAGTGGGAATGTTTCCATTTTGTATTTAATCTGTAAATGAAGATTAATGAAATACTGTCCATTCCTTTCAAATAGCAAACTAAAAATGCTACATTCAGATTWAGAACCATTGCAGATGAGAACATGTCTTAACCCCATGTGGAAATGACTCTTTACTTCAATGCATTTCTAAGTGCATAAATTTGAAGTGTAGTGAAAWTGAGCTTTAGCATCTTCCCTCCAGAGACTCTGCCTTCATCTSCTTCCCAGTCCTTTGCTTCCTAACCTAAAGACTTTATCTCTCTATCCCAGTCTTTCCCTTCATAGTTCATAATAGGGTATGTTTTCGGACACCTCATCACTGTAGAAATAGTTCAAAGAAATTAAAATATTCATTGTCAGCTTGAGTAGGGTCTACTTCCCTGCCTCTGAAAACTTCAGGACAAAGACAAAGTGAATTGACATTGAATTAACACTTGCTTACTCTCTCAGCAAGACAGCAATAACCAAACCACAAAAATATGTTTTTCCAAGTGAATTAAGATCCTTATTTCTAAAAATTAAATTTAGGAATTTTTATTCTGAGGAGATCTTTAATACATAGACATAAGTTTGAAAAATATAAGGTACCACAATTTAGAACTGTAAAAATGTATGCATGTTGAGTTTTGTTGGG
>NW_026623545.1:49017-51570 GCF_030028575.1 Malurus melanocephalus
AAAAAAAAAAAAAAAGAAAATATTCAGTTGTTATGCATGACTCAAATGATACTCAAAATCAGAGAAATTATTCAAAATATTTCTGGATCATTATTGTCAAAAGACTGCCTGCCTTGGTTAAATGAACTCTTGTTTTTATTTTTATTCTTATTGAGAAAGTCAAACAATTGCATTCATGTTTAAATTCATATTTCCTTCAAAAGAACATCCATTCTCAGCACTGATAGTCCTGACAATTTCAGAGACAATTAAAAAAAAAAAAAAAAAAGGCTCTCCCACTTCCTGCTCTACATTTAATCTTCCTATTTCACAATGAGATATTATGCTGAGGTACTGTGGGGAAAGAAGCTTGGTGTAAGTGTTTACAAGATTATATGATATTTTTATTAACTCCAGGTAAATRGAAAGTTCAGCAATCAATCATGGATTTCTCCTTAAATGAAAAAGAAATTTAAAGAAACTACAGAATCATATTACGGTTCATTACAAATATATTCTTTTCCTTAAGGTAAATTTGAATAAGGCAGAATTACTGAATGTTGTAATTTTGAAGATTAGCTTAGATGTGTTTATGTTCAAGTCCAGAAAAAAACATTTGTTATGCAGTTCAGAGAAAGGACATGAACCTCTACGCAGTTAATCTAAATCTTTACACATCACTGACATTTGCAGATGCACTTTCTTAAACTGCAGTGACACTTTGTTGCRTTTTCACATACCAAACTCCTCTGGATTATCATTCTACAGAGATTTATTTGTTTTGCTGTTGAATAGCAAAAGAGATAAATATTGCTGGAAAAAAAAGAAAATGTGAAATGTTATTATATAAGGGATTGAGTAAGCATGTAGTAATCTGTTTAGATGTGTTTGTCAACKTCGAACAAACAAAGTATTTAGGAACAGCAAATCATTCGGCTTTCCTGTGCCTTTAAACAAATAAAAAAAAAAAAATCAAATAGAATGGCAGGAAATAATGAAGATTGCTGGTTGCTTCTTGGGTGGTGAATGTTTTCTCCCCGCAGCTCTGAGAAAGCAAGAATGGTAAGCATTTGAATGTTGAAATGTTATCTGGGTTAATTTTTGCAGTAACCAGGCAGGGCTGTGCCCAGGACACGGAAGTTATTCTGTACCACCTCAGATCTTTGCTGGGAAAAGGGAGAAGGGGCTCCTTCTGGTGGGGTAATGCCGATTCAAAGCAATCACATGTAAATTTTTTACCTATCTTGTCCACTTTGTTGCTAATTTTGTTGATGTTACTGATGCTTTCTTATCTCACAGCTGTTTCCAGCAAATTGTTCTTATCTCAACCCACAATTTTTAACTTTTGTGCCTCCAGTTCTTCTCCCCAGCCATGTGCAGGGGAAGGGGGGGGTGGAAAATCTCAGTGGGAGGACTAAATTGGGGAACATCATTCCTAAGCCATGACAGATGTGAAAGCTAGGATGAAGGTGCGTCAGGAAAACCACAATTTCTAATTGGAAGAGTTAGCATGTTATGTAAACTGCATATGAAGGAGATGAATTAGTACCAGGTATGTGTACCAGAATATTTTTAATTTTTAACTGAAATAGGCAAAACCACATGTATCTGCTTGTTTAGATATCAAAAAAARGGGGGGGGGGTGGTATCATTATTATAGTTTTCCCTGGTTTCTGCATTCATCAGTGCAGTCAATGTGAGAGCGCAGTCAACACTTCACTAAATACCACATTTGTCAGAAATAGGTTGATGAATTAGTCAGTCTTGATCCTCATTTGTAAATTTTTGTAAATTATGAGATTGTACCATATTAAATCTTAAAAATGAGAAGCTTGTGCCTGCAGGATGACACAGACTTGATATTAAAAAGTATCTGACTGTTACATCCTTTTCCCTGCTCATCTTTTTTTTTAAGCAACTTTATTGGCTTCATGTAGTGYAATAAATTCCAGATGGGATCCTTTTTCTCCCTGGGAAAAATCTTCTCTATTACTTCTGAAGGTGACTCAGGATCCCCTCCCTGGYATTAAGACATTCTTTTTTCCTCCCAGAAACCTGAAAGTCTCTAATGAATTCCCCATTCTACCTATGTCATAACCTAAAAAATAGCAAATGCTTTGGTTGGATTGTCTAGGATGAATTCTCAAAATTTAGAATTGAGGAAGAAAATATCTTTAAATTCTTTCCAGTATTAAAAGGGATAGCACTATACTGTTATTTAAGAGGAAATTTCTTGAAGTGGACTCAAAAATCTGGAATTCTTACAGAAAAAAATACGATATAAATTTAGTAAGCTTTCTGTAAAAAATCATTAGTTTTGACATATGTCAATACTGCAAAGTGCTGCAGAGACATTTGAGCTAAATTTCTGGAGAACAGTTAGGTTTGATTAGTCAGAGATCCTTATTGCATTAATATCATTGGTTTTGGTGGTAAAGATAGCAGGTTAAAAGGTTATGCTGGATAACTATTTGCTAGATTAATCCAATTTCATTGGTGACCATGACTTTCCTTTCCACAACAGATTAGATTTTTGAATCAGAGCTGTTGATTTTGACAGCTAATAGGAAAAAA
>NW_026623545.1:53147-61961 GCF_030028575.1 Malurus melanocephalus
GTACAGTTTGTCTCCCCAAAATGTGTCAGGTACCATGGAAACAGTACAAGTTATTGCAAGATATATGAGCATTGCTGTTTAATGAGCTAGAGTTTTGTTTTTACTTAAATACAGAGCTTTAATATCATAACTTTTTTTTTTTTTCCCTTACCCTTAGCTTTTTCTCTCTAATTCTGTCACTGCTTTATTTTGTTTCTTCTCCAGGGGACATTTTCTCTCATCAGACCATCATTAATTAGTTTGTTTGTGGCATCAACTGTCACTTATTATGAGATTCTAAATTCCTGATAAAAGCATTTTCCCTTACTCTCTTCACAGCCTTTCTTTTAAATCCTTAATGTGCCATCCATCCTTTGTTTCTTCCTAAGGAAATGAGGCAGTTATAAAAATAAGAGTCTTCTTTTTTCCCTAATATGTGGGTTTTTTTTAAAGAATATATTACAAGTCTCTCCTTACATAATCCTATTGTCTCCAAGATAATGTTTCTTATGGAAGCAGATGCAGATATGTTATTTTTGAGTTATGAAGCTGGAGAGAGTATCAAGAACACATATGACAGGAGTCAATACAAACCAAAAGTGAAAAAAGCAGCATAATTTCCCCCTCCCCCCAAGATAGTAGTGGGTGAGACAGATTGCAAGTAAGTTAAAAGTACGGTTCTTACAAATAAATGATAGACTCTCAAAAAATATATATTTTAATTAGGAATTTTATTTTAGATCAGTAGAGCAGCAAGGGAAATAACTGCAAATGATGTAAATCTTGTCAGCTGCAGCATGATTATTCATTTTTTGGCCTGAATTACTATGATTTTAGTCCAAGTACTCCTCATCCTCTAAAAATACTCAGTAGGCTGGATGTCACATTARAAATAACTGGTGGGAGCATAAGTTTAAATACTAATAACATGAACACTTTTTTAAAAAAATCCAGACTTTCTTATGTCAATTTTTAGCTATAATGAACTCGGGTTGTGCGTTATTGAAGATACAATTTTTAAAATATCTTTTGCAAAATAGCTAATGGACATGCAACATGTTTCCAGAAGACATGGGATTTTGAAACAGAAGGCACAGCTGCCAGCCTGGAATATTTCCTGAGGAGCTGATACTGGCATGTACTTTAGCACCTGATCTTTTGGCCACAGTGGCATGCTTTTTTAAAAATGTGCTTTTGATCAGAGATCACTCCTCTTTCACAGTTCCACTATGATGTGCAATTCCATTTTAAGAGAATAATGTACCAAAGATCAACTGCTGCTGCTGCAAAAAAAGTTAGGATTATTTTGAATGAAAATACAGTTAATGATGACATCTCATTTCACATCAGAAATATTATGTTGATTGTTCCTAACCAAAGCAAATAGATTATTCATGTTTATCCTAAGTGTACCTTGCACTCTGTGTGTGTGGGCTGTGGCTGCTTGCTTGCTTGTTTATTTTTTAATGTGGATTACCTGTCAATGTACCGTACCTCTTGAGGATTTTGGGCTAACAGTGTATGAAAACGTTTAATGCAATTTGTGGAGGAGCAGCAGGTTGCATTAAAGTCATTAGAAGCAGCCAGTGCTCAGTGGTTTTGGAAGTCAACACYGAACACCTTCACCACTCTAAATGCTCTTCTGGCCGCAGAACTCCTTCTACTTCTGCCAAGGAAAAATCCAGAGTTCTGAAAGAGTGGCACTCACACTTCCTATGTGATATTTTCTAATGTCTATATATTTTTTGAATGGGCTTTATTTTGTGAATGCCATAAATGCCTGCTCCTCTTACTGAATGCCATAAATGCCTGTTCATAAAACATCATTGTCTAAAACGTTAGAAATTCTGTAATAGGAATACTGCTCTTGAAACTCAGTCCTTCTACTTTACTGCAACTCTGTGCTGCAATATCTAAATCCTTTTTTGAAGTCCAGTCACAGACTAACTACAGGCAACTCCATAAAGTGTTTCATGAAAGCTGCCAAAACCAACACAGCACTTAAGCCTGTTGTGTTTACATCATCACTGCTGCACCTTAATCAAATCCTACAGTCTTTGCAGTACATTTAAGCCTCATTCCTACCAACATATTCCTGTTGGTCCTGCATGATCACCTCTCTAGGCATGCAGAGCTCTTTCCCATCCTGAGTCGGACGGGATGCTATCAGCAGTGTCCTTGTGTGTGCGCAGCAATGTCACCGCCGGGCTGTCCCCTGTCCCCACCGGGAGCGCAGAGCCCGAGCAGCAGCGCCGCCCAGGGGAAAGGAGACAGCGCCGGGAACGGAGCGCTGCTGTTCAACCCTGGGAAAAGCCTGGCTGCGGGATACAAACACATCTCTCTCACCAACAGCGGCCGGGTAATGACTGAACGACAGCTCTTTTGGAGGATTTAGGAGCGACCTGAAAATACAGCTGTTTAGAAATACAGGTGTAATCAACTTCAGATACAAAGCATTACTTGGGTAAATGGTGTTGAAATTAAGCTTGCCTGTCACAATATTTCTCTAAATTGTAACGGGATTAATATTTTTGGAGAATGATTATATTTCCTGCTGGCTTTTTTGCTATTGCTTTTTGTTGTTGTTTGGATGGGGGAGTTTTAAGAATAAAAATTCATACTTAAAATTCCATCCTTAATTGTTTCTTGAAAAAACACTGAAAGCCTTAAGGAGTACTTACCTCGCTATCTCTTCTCATTTCGTCTAAATATCTCTGGCATAACTGACTCTCTTTTGAGCCCTCAATGCTTTGGTTCAAAATAGCCAAAATAGATTTATTTGTATTTTGATTAAAATCTTTATTAGTAATATCTGGGAATAAAAACAAAAACAAAACAAAACACAAAAAAAACCCCAAACTGAAATAACTCCAAATCCAAACTAGCAAAACCAAAGCTGAAACACGAATCAAAGCAAAAAATATTTTCAATCATATAAACCTTTTTCCTCATTTTTTCTTTTCCTCAGAATTAATTCAACAAACTTTGAAGTGCTGTTGGTTCATGAGCAGGTTTGATACACTTCCAAAAATCTTTCTGCAGGAAATGTATGATGTCAGCCTACTGGCTAATAAACTGGTGATTATTCATGCTGCTAACAACCTCAATTTTCACAGCCATATTGTGAAGGGAAATTAATTACTGCCCAATATTTTAAAGCAAAGCATGCAAGCTAGCTTCTATTCTTGGGCTCACTGGCAGTGTGGCCTGGTTCCCATTCTGTGGAGCTTGTTTCTGCTCTGCTTTGCCCATTTTTCTAGTTTACTAAATGGAAATAAATCCGGGACTCGTCTTTTCATATCTTGGTGATGTCTAGGAATTTGCTAGTGTATACCCTGCCTGTGAGAAGTTCAAGGGTTTCAGCAATTATATTTGGACACAGGTCCAGTGACTCCCTCTTAAGAAGCAACATGACACATGCAAACATCTGGCAGGCTGAACAACCTGATCACCCTTTCTACCACAATTAGGATTTTCTGTGGATATGAGGCAAACAGTGCTGGACTTAAGCAAAGAACTGGACAGTGGTGCCCACAGCCTCCTCCTAAACAAACTGGAAAAGGTGGGTGGCTGCTCTGTGAGGCAGGCAGAGTATTGGTTAGTAGCGTGTGGGGTCGTGATCCATGGTTTTACAGGTGAGATTCCCCAAGGACTGATACTGCACCTGACACTGTTCAACATCTTCATAAATTATCTGGAGCATGGGACTGAAAGTACCCTCATCAAGTCTGCCATTGAAAATAAATGGAGTAGTGAGGTGGACACATCAGAAGTGGGAGTCTTACAGAGACACCTGGACTGGCTGAAAGACAGGATAAAGGGAACAGTGTAAATTTTAATACAGTGCCATCTCCTGCACCTGGATGATAGTCACAGAGACTAGTAAGGATAGGATCTGTGTGGCCCTAGAGCATCCTTATGGAAAGGGACTTGGGAGTCCTGGTGGACAAAAAGCTGAACGCGAGTCATCATTGTACATCTGCAGCAAAAAACAAAAGAACAAATTTAKATCCTGGGCTGCATCCATGGGGACATTACTAGCAGAGATAGAGACATAATAATCCCACTAAGCACTTGTGAGGCCATGCCTGGAATAATCTGTCCATTTTTAGTCCCCAAAATTCAACTGGAAGCATTCAAAAGAAGGCCACAAGGCTGATCAAAGGGCTGCAGAATCTATCTTATGTGGAAAGACCAAAGCAGCAAGGAGGGAAAAGTCAGGGGTATTTCATCATTATTTTCCAGTATATACAGAGTAGCTACAGAGAGGAAAGTTTCTCTCTTTTAAGGAGCCACACAACAAGGTTATGAAACAATGGCTACAAGTTATGCCAGCAGAGATTACATCTTGATGTAAAAAAAAACCAAACCCAACCCACTGTGAAACAAATCTGTTACTGAAAAAATCTCCCCAAGGACATGATAAGATGTCCCTTTCTGGAGGTTTTCAAGACAAGACAGGAGATGGTGCTAGATTGTCTCATTTAAATTCTCTTTTCCATAATTTTTTTTTTTGGAACAGATGATCAGTCAAGGTCCCATCCAGCCTGGGCTGTTGGGATTCAGTCAGGAGGACTATACCTTACCTTGGAATGCAAGAGGGGATGCAGAGGAGACTAGGGGATGCAGATGATAAGACTTCAGAGTTTTAAAAGGGAAAACTAAAGGAGTTACTGTGAGGGGACAGTCTGTATATTAATAAAAGTTTGTGGGAGCACTGGGGGACAAAGGGGAGACAGCAAACTGCCTGGCCATGAGGACTGTAAAGAGGAACTTCCCAGATATTGAGGACAACAAAGCTCAGATTGTGCAACCACAAAAGGAACACACAAAACCTGAGAGGCTATGTTGACAGAAACCAAGAAATATGGAGGTCATAGGGGAGAGGGAGAAAGTTGATGGTGAATTTCTTAACTTAACGATAAGCAATTCTATAAAGCTTTCTCTAAATGCAAAAAAACCAAAAAAACAAAAAAACCAAAAAAAACCTCATTGTTAATTTTTAATAAAATATATTTATCTGTTTATTTCACAACTCCCTGTGTGTGGTGGCTCTTTTTGAGGCGCGCACATACACACACAGACTGAACTACATGGCGGCTKCTGGGCTTTCCAGATTGCTGGTTATGTCCGTTCTGCTCCAGCTCTGACCTCAGGCAATGGCACAGCAGGAAAGATTGTGAAGCAAAGAACAAAGTCCTGTGGGTGGATTTGGTTTATAATGTTCCATTTGGCCCTGTTCAGAGAGAAAAAATGAGCCATTTCACAGTATGACAGTTGCTACATTCTTTTTAAATGAAATATCAAATGGATTACAACATGTGTCTAACAACATGRGTGAAACATTCACTAATCCAATCTCCAGGGGGAAAAAAATAAAATAAAGAAGTTTAAAATTTTATRGGGAAGTAGAAGAAGCTCAAGATGTGCCATGAAAAAAGCATTATCTCCTTGTGACCAATAAAAGTTCATGCAAAATCTCTCATGAGACAACGGAGATAAAGTGTGTGTCCATAGGGCTTTTTTGCCCCTGGAAAATGAGACATTTTACTGGTTTGGTCCAGAAATAAAAGTTATAAACCAATTTGTATTATATGTCTTAGAAAAAGAAAAACAGTAAATAAATATCTATGAAATATCCGCTCTTCCATGTAATCTTTTATAGTTAAAAAATTGTATTTCTGATTTCTGCGTTCCAGTGCCTGTGCATATTAATATTATTCCTTTTGTCAGTATCGAATTAATTTCCTTTGTAATATAGTAGGTATTGCTTTAAATATGTATTTATAGTATATATATAGTATTTATGTWTAGTAAGTATTGCTTTTTTYYWWKSCMARRAAWWAAAWRTATRYCTTTATTCTACATAWAAYYTATWATTTTGTACATATMTTYTYATTTATTTTCACATAAAGTAAAATATAATCAAAATCTCTGRTGAAATCTATTTATAGACTAGTCATTAACATTCTATTTTCTGTAATATTCTGTATAAAAATATTCTATATAAAAATATTCTGTAAGTCTCATTTTCTTTTCCTTATTCTCACGCGGGAAAACTGGTATTAACTAGAAACTAGGAGATGATGATGAACAACCAACGTGAAAATACTAAAGAAAAAGTGCAATGGCTATTTTTTCAAGCATCAGTATGCTTGATTTTCTACTTAAACTACATAGCTGGCAAAAATCATTATGGAAGTGGTTATGATGAGAAAAATTTTTAATTGCTAATTCACGTAAAAATAATCACAATATTCTTCAGTACAAACAGTGACATTGTGAATTAGCATTCTGATGTGCAGAAAATTAATCTTTTTTTCCTCTTTCCCTTATTTCAGCTAGATTGTAATCTCTATTATTTRYCCTYCAATSTAYRATTTAGCTTTAAGRGATCYTTTTCCTGAGTTACTCTATCAATARTCTCTCRAAAGCCTTATGCYAYTMATTTYTCTTTTATCTACTCCTTTATTCTGAACTGAATATAAAAGATATGTTAAAAAAAAAAAAGCCTCTAGAATATTAGCAAACTACAATCCCCTTTTGAAATACTGTTGGTGCATACATCAAGATAATCCTGCTTTTTTACTAGTTTGTAATTTCAACCATTTTTCTTATTCGCACATAAACCCCAGTGATCTTTTACTCCCTATTTGTTACTTAAGATGTAACCTTTTATTGTTTTACCTTTTAATTCTCTAGTGTAAGAACTATGTGTGGAGAAGAGACCAAATCTTTGCTATCATCTCACTTCAAGTTTTCAGAATTATATGGTGCTCAGGCAAGAATTATGAAAGTGGYATTTTAGATGAAGGCCATTATGAGACATTTAAGCACTCCTGTAATTCTGTGCCATAAAGTTCCATAAAGGATTTCTAGTAAAACCCAGGGACTTTTGATTTTTATTGACTTTTGGGATTTATCATACAATCTGAGTTTATCAGGAGTTACATACATTTATAAAAAAGGAATTTTGGCATTCAGAAATGCTGTGTTAACACATCAGAAGTGGAAGTTCTGTGTGTAAGTTGGTGGAGAATGAAAAGTATTTGAATTGAAAGTAAAAACTACAACTATTCCAGTAAATCAATGGTGCCACAATACTTTTCTGAGCACAAACAACTATTTTTACTGTTCGAATGCATGGCTTCTAAGGCAACTAACCCTTTTCCAGAGACTATCTGAAAAAAGTTCAGGAGTGAGTATGTGCAAAACATTGTTCCCTCAAGTCTTTTTGCAGGTGATTACTCTGTCACTCAACCTCAGGGCCAGGGAACAGCCATAGACTCACTGATCTAGATGGAGATTCGGCATCTCATTCAGAGACAAATAAGGTGTCTCCCCAAGACAGTTCTTCTTCTGAGGTAGATGCACAGGACTGCTTTACCCAATCTTCTTTGAAACCAGTCTGTTTTCCTCCACTGACAATAAGATAATTATAGTATAGATCAGATWTATGTGATTTTTAGGTGACTAAAGCTAGGTGTAAGAAATCTTACATTATTACAAAGACTTATAAAATATTCGGGTTTATGCGTGCATTGACTAAATCATATATGTTTTCTTCAAAATAGCAGTGCATATAATCACAGACCTTTTAACAGGCTAAAAAGTAGTAAAGGTAGAGGCTGTAGGAATTTCAGTAAATGAAAAATGTCACAGTTATGCTAGAGGATGGCAATTAAACAGGTTTACTTGACTGATTTTTCATTTGTTTTCTTTCTGAGTTATCCATTTAAAAGTTCTCTATAAACTCATATAAAAACTCTTTACACCCATTGGTCAGGATTTTTTTTTTAAGGAATCTTATACAGAATAAACATGCTTGAGAAAATTTATAGAAAAATATTTTTATCTGACTTTTCCAAACTCTAGTTTTATAAGGATTGCACTGAAAACTCTTTGAAAACCCAGTAAATTTACAAAAAAAGAGTTACCATAACAGTCAAATTTTGCCTGACCATGAAAATATTATGAAGAAAAATTAAAAAACAGCAGTAAAAATAACAAGAATTCATAGGAATTTTCACAACTTGGGTTATCTTTTATCTTCACAAATGTAAGTTTTTAGAGATTTTCCTTTAAACAGAATCACATAATCACAGAATTTTTRAGGTTGAGGGACACCTCTGGAGAACATCTGACCCAACATCCTTGCACAAGTAGGGTTGCTTAGATCTTGGTTGCTCAGGACCATGACCAGATCGCTTTTGAATATCTTCAAAGACAGAGAATCCACACCCCAACATGTGCCAACACTTGGTCACTCACAAAATAAAAGTTTTTTTCTCCAGTGGTTTAGTTTGTGTCCATTGATTATTTATAAATAATTAATAAAGCACTATAGACATGATTTCTCTATATGTCTTCTTCATTTAGAAAATAATCAGATATGGAGGTTACTAGAGAGTGTCAGGAGACATGCTATTAAGAGTGTGATTATGTTGTTCCAAGTTGCTGTCCTGAAAATTTGATGAGGTGGAAGGAGTTGGTTGATAACAAAAATACTGAATTAAAGGAAAATAATATTTTCCTATTGATTTTTTGCYGGTGAGCAAAATTTTGTTTGTAAAACAGAGAAGTAAATATTACCTTAGTGGTTTATATTTATAAATAGCAGAATCTGAACATATTATCTCATGAAGATTTCAATCGATGGGAAAATATTTATATACTCTTTAGCTATGTGACAGAAAACACAGATTTTTAACAAATTAACTGCACATGAGACTTAAAAAAACAAATCATTATCCTTTTCTCCTTTTCTTTTCTTTTCTTTTCTTTTCTTTTCTTTTCTTTTCTTTTCTTTTCTTTTCTTTTCTTTTCTTTTCTTTT
>NW_026623545.1:62216-73900 GCF_030028575.1 Malurus melanocephalus
CCCTTCCCTTCCCTTCCCTTCCCTTCCCTTCCCTTCCCTCTTGAAATCCCTGAAAGAAGTCAGAATCACTTCTCTTTTTAACTGTGGGAAATGTTTTCCAGTTCCTGTGTCATCTGCTCCATATTTGCCAAGCACAAATAATATTTTGCTATACATTTTTATAAATCAGTAAGCATTTACTTTAAGGAACAATATGTTCCCAACTTTAAAAGTACTCCTATTAGCTTATAGTAGAATCAAAGTATACATTTGTTTAGGGTAGGGGTTTTATTTTTTTTTTCTTTTTTTTTTTAATTATTGCTTTCTATTATAAAAATAACATTAAGTATACTTGTAATTCTTTTAAAAATAAAGTGAAATGCAGTCTTACATGTTGTCCTATTAACCACCAAGTGGAGCTCTAACCTAGGAAAAGAATGAATCATTTTATAAATARTGCAGATACCAGCAGCATTTTTTTCATAAATCAAGTTAAAGTGAAGAAGAAAAAAAAMGTCAGTTGCATGCTGTGACAATTACACCTGTGCAAATTCATGTCTTCAGGATATGTTTTGTCTGYAACTCACAGTTAMAGTCAAGTGCTGTAAAAATAAAGTTCATTGCAGGAAAGGAGAACAGTGATTTAAATTAACATGGAATTAAACTGAAAAAAGACTGAAGATTTTACTTCAAAGAAAGTACAGTTAATGAAAATGATGTTCAATCCCTAAAGTGCTCTGTGTTCAAGGATCCAAGTTACAGATGAAAGAAACTGACTTATAAATTGTATGATTAAAAGAACTGAATAAACCCTTAATAATACACATTTAATTGCCCTGATTAGATAGACTTCTACTTATATTTAAAAGTTGAATGACCTATTTTAGAGGACCATCTAATGTTTAAATAAATTAGGCCACAGACTAATGATTGACATTTATTTTAAAAAGTTATATGTGTCAATTAGATGATTGATTGTCTTTATAATATAGTCTTGTGATTATTTAAAATCATATTTGTAACTGAATTACTGACTTAATATATATAATACAATACGTTACRTTTGAGTTGCTCTTGGTTTTTGGATTCTTTGTATGTTCTTTCTTTTTCTTTTTTTTTTCCCAGAAAATTTCTGCTTATTTACCTCTATTTTTAGTTTGATCAATGGGTAAATTATATTCTGTTGCACTTGTTCTATACGCATATGAGGAGAGGACTTAGGAGAGCTTTGGACTTTTGAGGTTAATTAATGCACCTTCTGACAAGATGTGTGCACGGTCACTCCCATCTCTTCCTCTTGCCTTCTGCTAACATCCTGACACCCTCCCTGCRGGCAATCCTCAGCTCAGGTCTTGCACAGACTCTAGTGGCTTCATACATTTGAGTGATTTATTGTAGCTCATGTACATATTGTATTGTATTGGTCCCAAGAAAATTTAAATGCTTGGTATTCACCATGACAAATCCGTTAAACTCAGTAGTGACAAACTTTTGCATTAGGAATCACCTGAGAAGAAATATAGCTAAAMCACCTTCACACCTTCCTCTCTATAGTCTGATTATTGACCTGAGCAAAGTGTGAGTATTTWAATACCAATTAAACAGATAAATACATTTTAAAATTACATTTTAACATTTGCTTTAAAAATATTGCTTCTATCCAAATTGACCTTATAGAAATGAYAAATAAATAGCTAAGCTTCTGTTGCCATTCACTCTGATGTAGAGACAAACCCTGAACATCCAAACATGATTACCTGTCTCMGTTCACAGCTTTGAAAACTGTTTTAAAATTGACATTGAATGGATGAATTGTGATACAGAGACAGAACAAAAGGAGACAGTATTATTAATCAAAGTTTTACCTCAGAATACACCTTATTCTAGAAAGACTATCTAGTAAAGTGTTTTGATGATTATGTCAATAAACTCTGCCTAATTATGTGTTCTCTTGGACTAGTCCTGCTTCAGACTGTCAGACTGACTTTGTAGCAGGTAACTTAAATTACAGTAAGAAGTTGGTTTCTGGGGTTTCATTRTGAAGAGGTCACAGAAGAAGCCTGAGACCCACAAGCAGTGCAGCCTGTGTGAGACAGTCCAGGACCTGTGGCATTGTTTCCTTCCTCAAATCTGTGCGGTGAAGAAAAATCATGATGCACAGCAACACACTGAACCCAGTCAGAGATTTTCTGAACTCTGCTTTTAATTTCCTAATGACTTCTGGGAAAATACTTCAAGCAAGATACTGTAGTCTTTGTGAAGTAATGCTTTTTATTAAAATTCTCTTTCATCATGTTTCCACAAATAGCTGTAGTTGGCAGAGCTCCWCTTTCTCTCTGTCCTGCATTTGGATATTATTTCTAATCACTTTTTGATGTGCAGTTCACAATCAGATTTTTCTTTCAAAATCTCTTTGTTAGCTTTTTAGTTATGCATGGACTCATATGCACTCAAATGTATAATAGCTAAAGACAGTTTAAATTAACTGATGTCATCACCAACAGAGACAATTTAAATGGCACAAGGCCATCTGCTTTCCTATTGTCTTTACCCTGAATAAGGCAATGGCTGAGATTGGTTATGAGACTGTTATAGATCCCAGGTAGATGTAAAGGGAAAAGATGGCACTTCAAGCAGATTTCAGGAAGTGAGGAAACTTTTGAAGAATCTACTGAACCAATTTATATCCAGGAGATACTGCAAGAATTAGATTATATTACAATACTAGATGCCAGATTTTGCCATGCATCATTGCAACAAGTAACACTCTCTGATGTCTTTGCCTTTAATTTCTTGTGATGTCATGCATTMTCTCAGTGAATTCAGAAGAAAATTATCAGCCTAAGTTCTAAATAGTTCATATAAATACTGCAGTGAATTCCATTTGATGACTGAATGAAAGTGATGCTGCTGTGTCTTTCCATCAACACTCAAGAAATAATTCTCCAGGGACTATAAAAGAATAGACAGGAGTTCTGTATGACACAGACTCACATACTTTCATCCTTCCAATAATAGTRAATTTTAAAGTGATTTCCAGATTATTATCCTCCTTAACAGTTTAATGGCTGTTGCTTCTTCTGCAGGGTATTACTCCCATGACTTCCCAAACAGAAATCAATATAATTCATTTATTGCTAGCTTGGAACAATATGAGTACATGTTAAGCTAGGATAAAAAAACATAAATTAAAAAAAAAAAAAAGAGATTTTTTTTGCCATTAAAAATAAAAAACATTTACTTTTATGCAAAAAAACCAAAATGTTTAAATAATTGACAATATTGAAATACAGAGAAAATAATCTCAACGGTAACTTTGTTTCTTTGCAATCTAGGTCCCTTTATGGATCCTTTTTTCGTTACCCAAACTCAAAATCCATGTTGTTTTTTTAATAACTTTTTCTTGCAAGTTTAAACTTTGGTGTCTTTTAGTAGCTTTCTGCCAGTCTGTGATCCAGCACCAAATGACTCCCCTAYTCATACGGATTCCATTTGAAATCACAAGATTGCATTTGAAGTCACAAGCTTTGCTTAAGTCTTTAAAGAATATGTTAAGGGCTAGAACAGCTCCAATCAGTACATAAAAGAATGAGAAGTGGAAAATCTTCTTTTAAAGTTTCATAAATATTGAAAAGTTGTATGTTGTTCTGATTTCCGAAGCCATATGAAATTCACGCCTGACTGTACTTTTTCCAGTTCCCAAACAAAGCTTCAAGGCTTTCTTTCCTTGGAAAATTTCAATTTTTTTTTTTTTTTTTTTTTTTTTTTTTTTTTTTTTTTTTTTTTTTTAATGATGTAGTAGGAAGTGATGATAAAATGCTCCAGTATAAAAACAGAAATGTGACAGGTTAATCCTTTCATTTAGAGACCGACCTGTCTAAGCACTTAAACTCAACTGTTAGAAAGTTTAAATTATTTCTAGTAGGTTCTAGTAGCTCTACTATAGATAAGTTATTCTAGTAAATATGGCCCCAAGCAAGGACATGCCTTGTAAACTCACTGAGCTGTAGAAATACTGTGAGAGACATTTTATCTGGCTGYGTTGTGTTTGACTGCCCTTGAGAGCAGATTCGCTGTTTGTCCAGTCAGCAGCCTGCAGGTACRGATGAAGATCATTCCTAAAAATGTGTGGGGTTCTATATCCCTTGAAGTTTTCACCATGTTCACAAAACACATTCACCTTAATACACTTGCAGACATGTGCTGGGAGAGTGCCTGCAAGGCTGGTCACAAAGCCATGGGTCATTACAAATGGTATTGACACCATAATTTTGTCTTCCTCTTTGTGCTTTGAAAGGTTGTGCCTTTGTGCTGATGTTTTTCTCTGCTGCCTCTACTCTCTTTCTCTTGCAGGAATATAATGGATAATTAAGATTGTGGCCTGTGAGTACATTAAACCACAAGGATGTCTGTGCTAACATTGAACTGTGTGAGTGAGTGTGAGATCTGATGGCAGTGTTTATGTTCTACCTGGATTGGGGCAATCTCAAGAAAAAGTACCAACTGGGTAGAGAATGGAGAAGCCCTGTGAAGAAAGACCTGGGAGTGTTTGCAGACAAAAARTTCAACAAGGCTCAGCAATGTGCACTTGCAGCCCAAAAGACCAACTGCAGTCTGGGCTGCATCAAACRAGGTGTGAAACCACCCGGAGTGCTGCATCCTGCTCTGGGGTACCTGAGCAAAGAGAGATGTGAACCTGCTGAATCAGAAGAGTCACTGAGTTGATCACAGGGCTGGAACAGCTCTCCTATGAAAACAGGCTGAGATGTTCAGCCTGAAGAAACCAAGACTTCAGGGAGACATTACAGCAGCCTTCCAACACCTAAAGGGAGCCTTCACGAAGGYTGGAGAGGGACTTTTCCCTCTCCAGAAGACATATAGTGATAGGACCTGAGGTAATGGCCTTAAGATGAAGGAGGGTAAGTTTAGATTAGCTAGTAGGAAGAAATTCTTTACTGTGAGTTTAGTGAGGTACTGGAATGGGAAACTCAGAGAAGTTGTGGATGCCCCATTCTTAAAGGTGTTCAAAACGAGTTTGGATGGGGCTCTGACCAGTCTGGTCTAGTGGAAGGTTCCCTGCCCRAGGCAGTGGGGTTRGAGCTACAYGATCTTTAAAGTCTACTTCCAATCATAACCATTCTATGATTCTATATTAGTATGTTACAAACTCTGYAAATTACAGGAGATGTGCTTTATTTACAAATAGGTATTCTAGCCACTCAATCTCATGATGCTTTGTTTTAAAGAGTAGTGGGAAGTATGAATAAGTATGGATAAGTAATCCTTTATGTTAATCATAACTTCTAAATTCTAAAACTCAAAATTGTCAGAATTGTATTTGAAATACACAGCAGCTTTTTAAGGAAGTAAAAGTGAGCTATATAGAAAGAAAGCATATGTCTTTAAAATTGTATCATGCACAAACACAGATTTTGAAACTGGTTATGAAATTGAAGAAAAGAGRAACCTAATAATGAAAGTCATGTAATGAGCCTCTATTGTTGTTCTGCCAGCTTACCCTTTAATAATAAAAACACTATTATATAACCACTACTTCTTGTGTTATGGGTAATTGGTGACTACCACTTTCATGTTTAAATTAAAACTCAGAAAAAAAAAAAAAACCAAAAAAACCCCAAAAAAACTCCCAACAATTTCAAGCCTTATTTTCATTTTCGTTCTTTAAAACAGTAAGATTCACTGCCGCATCCTGTTTTAAAATATTAAAAGAGGTGAGTAGTACAGATTCAGTTCATGCTTTGATCTTGGGGAAAAAAAAAAAGATGTCTTCTTCATCATTGTTCAGGACATTTCACTCTTTTCACCTTTTTGTATGATTGATATTATCTCTAAATGAAATCCATTCTTTCTGAAAGATGCTAAAATAATGGCAATAAGGTATCAATTTATCAAAACACACACCAATCATGCAATTCTTTCTCATTGTTTCTTCCCTGTTTTTTTTTTGTTTGCTTGCAAATTATTTTTGTGATTTTCTCAATAACTGTGAGAACAGTTATTGATATCATATGCAGGATACACCAAAGATAACTAAAGATTGGGGCTTTTTTGCTTCCTGAAAAAAAAGTTTTGACAACCATTTTTATCATAGCTAGTTCCCTTTAGAAATACAGATAAAACTTTGGTGTGCACAACTACAAGAACTGAGGTATGGTGTTTATTTAGTAGTGATTTTGCATTAGGCGCCAAATAGGAGAGTCAAACTTGTTCCCAAATAATGCCTTGAAGAGAACAACAGCATTAGTTGCAGCTGTAAGAATTATACTGATAGCCATATGATTCTTTTTAATCTCCATTTAGAACACACATTATGACAAAACTATCTTGTTCTCCAACATAGTTCAGAGCAAATGTAATTTTCTTTTCTTTAACATTTGACATGCAATGTAAGAAACATAAGGTTATCATTTAGTGACTTCATTATCCAGTTAATCCACACGAAGTATTAAAAGTCATTAGAAATGTTCATCTTCACAACATCTATTTGAAAAAAAAGTACGAAATTTAATAAAACTTATTTTTATTAAATGGTCTTTGCCATTAACTTTCCAAACTATCCCTGGGATGTAATGGACACAAGTTAAGTGATTTTGAAACACTTCTCAGGCAAAGGAGACCAGGTTAGAACACTGGCCTGAAAGTCATCACTCAAATCCATTTTTCATTTGTCATGTCTGCAAATTGTTTCAGTTATGTAATTCTTTTCACAAACTGCATAAATTCTTTTGTTTTATTATACTTTCTTGAACAGGAACTGTCCCTTATTATACGTGAATTTTGCGCTTCCAGTATTGTCTAGAGACTTACCACAGTTCTTTAAAATTCCTTCCTTACATATGCAACTGATTGTTAAGTGCCTGAAAAACACTAATAAAACATGGATTTTTAAAATAGGGTGGTCTGATAGATCTCTTAATTATTTTCTACCAGTAAATTTCAAAGTCAGATTTAAATAGTCACAGATTTACTGGATTTTGTGTTGTGATTATGAAATTCTAAATATGTAGTATCTGAATTCTGCCTTTAATTCCGATAGAGTACATCTTATCCGTTTAACTAAAATAAGTAAACCTGGTCTTCAATTGGATTTTAATTAGAGGAATTAAGTTAGATTTAACTTAATTTACCTGACTACAGAAAAATTGTGTGGATTTGGTAATCTGTGTTTATTAAATTAACAAGGCATATACAGAAAAAAAAAACAAAAAAATCTTCCAAAAAAATAAATCCCCAAAACAAACTACAACCAACCAAAACCTTCCAAATAATAATAACAATAATAGTAGTAGTAATAGTTATAACAAAAATAATAATAACAAAAAATAATAATAACAACAATAATAATAATTTAATAATTTGATAATTAAAAAAAAAWAWAAATTAAATACTCTCAAACCAAAGCAACACTTCAAAAACTCAAATAGTATGTTAGGTCTGTGTGATGTGARTATGAGACCACAAAAGCTCCTGGTGTCTATGACATTATTACCTTTCGTAGAAGGACACAGAATGATTGATTGAGGCATCACTCACCCATCCTCCAAAGAGTTCATTGGGATGACCTAGTTTTTAACATTGTCTTTTATATATAGTTTGACTTGCACAAAATGTCTTGTCTGTTTGAGACTGTACGTTAATCTGCGGATTTTTCAAGAGCTATTTTGTTCTATTCCAGCTAAAAAGAAAGAAAAAACTGCAAGCAATTTTTCCTTTTCTTGTCTGAGTAGATTTACTGAAAGTGAAAAAAAATTCTAAAACTTGAAAATGTGATAAAGTTGAAAACAATTTGYCATTTTAAACTGCAAATTTTCTCAAAACAAAAAGCTTTTAGACTCAAAGTATAAAACCCTTGGTAAACAAAATATATTTTTCTGCCACCTCAAATAAGGAGTTAATGATATAATGAGTACAATATAGATATAAAGCTATGTATTACTTCAATTCTCTCAATTTTCATATATGTTCTTTAAAGAAAGAAAAGATCGGTACTCAATTTTCTCTTTTCTTCTAAATGTGAAAAAAATAGCGATGAATGTATTCTATTCAGATACTTTTTCAAAGTTTTGATAAAAGTGTATCAGCAAGAAAAGTTAAGAATAGGGATTTTATGCTTTGTTTTTTGGGGTTTTTTTTTGTTTGTTTTTGGTTTTTTTTTAAGAAAAAAACCTACAAATTTTAAGATTGTTTCTACTTTTCTGTTTCTACCTCTAACTTCTCTAACTGCATTCTGCATGATAGAATCATAGAACAATTTAAAAATCTAGCTCACAGACTGGGACACTTTCCACTGGACCAGGTTGTTCAGGGCCCCATCCTACTTTGTCTTGACCACTTCCACCTCTCTGGACAACCTGTTCTATTCTCTCACTATCCTAAAAAATGTTGCTATAGGCCTTGGTAAAAAGTGTGTCTGAACATTGTTCATGAGCCTCTTTTATGCAACGGAAGGCTACCATCAGGTTTCCTTAGAGMCTTTGTCTCCAGGCCGAACAAAACCAACTCCCTCAGACTGTTTTCATATGTGCCTTTATATGCAGTTCAAAATGTGATTCAGCAACTACAGTTGCTGGGATATTTTAAAGTGAAAACTAGATTAAAAGTSAGAGGATGTTCAGTTGAAAGCTAGAAGAGACTAAAGTCATCACACATATATTATCTGTACAAATCAGAACATGATCCAATCATTAATTCCTTCAGCTAATTTATGAGAAGATAAATGTCTGCCAGGGTATCAACGTTATTGACCTGAAGGTGGACAGATACTTCCTACAAACTTTGGCAATATGTCTGATGTGTAAAATCGAAAAAAAAAAAAAAAAAAAAAAAAAAAAAAAAAAAAGGGATGAGCCTTATGAAACCTGAAACCTGAATTCAAGATTGATAGATACTGTAAAATACCTCTATGCAGCCTAATGAATAGACAGTCAACCTTTTGGCATCACAAAATATCCTGGAAAGATTAACTTTACATATATCCTAACCTTTCTGTTGCTCTTTAYTTCGCTGTATGCCATCTGACTCCTAAATATATCCTTGAATATAGAAATGCTTCCTCCATTCATATATTCCTTCTCTTTTCCTTCCCCCTTTTCCTTACCCCCTGTAAAGCTTAACAGGACTTCAACTCAGCAAGTTAGTAATTAATGAAATAAATTAAAAGCCTAACCCCTGAGGTTTGACCTGAGGGAGGAAATGGCTCTGACCTCTCAGTGACACAGAATGTGATTACTGAAAGATTAACAATGTGAAAGACAGCTGAAGAAACCACCTAAATAGAGAGTCACAAGATCCATTTCCACTSTATTAGACCAAGAGCCATCCAGCTGGATCTCAACAGATGGTCTCAGTCTCCTGCAAAATATCGAAGTATGCCTTAATTCTATCTTAAGATTCCTACTGAAGAAAGAGCCTCCATTTATTGTATTTTCACTGCTGACAGCAATAGCCCATTGAAGTGGCAGTGAAAGCACAGGGAGACACTGGGGTTACTCTGCCTTTCTGGCTGACTGCCCACAAAGGCAAGGAAGTCACCACCATTGTAATGCAGATGACAGAAAGGAAGGCACACACTGCAGCTGAATTAATTGAAAGGAACTCACTGCACACTCAAATATAATTTCAACTTTAAAAATACATTTCAGCATAATAAGTTGCATCACATGTTTCTGAGACATGAACACCGAACTGAATTATTAAGCTGTGCAGCTCAGTAGGGCAGCATTTCAAAACAATCACCAAGACACAACACCTAAAAATGGTTTGGAAAACCCTTTTGTGGGTTTTGGTTTTCTTTTTTTTGGTTTTTTTGTTTTTTTTGTTTTTTTGGTTTTTTTTGTTTTTTTTTAATATTTTCTTGAGGTTTTTTTTGTTGTTGTTGTTGGTTTTTTTTTCCTTTTTTTTTTTTTTTTTTTTTTTTTTTTTTTTTTTTTTTTTTTTTTTTTTTTAGAGGCTTATGGTTTGGGAAGAGAAAGGGGGATGCTACAAGGACTAAATACAGAARTGTTAGTCTGTCACCTTTGCATTTTCTCAAGTCTAGTTCCAAAAAGCACTTTGTGACCAGAGGAGTTACCTAAGTMAATAAACTGCAATGATTTAGCTATGAAATCCACTTAAAGACATGACCTGAGACCCTTAACTGCATGCCAGGTTTATGAAAAATAATCTCACTGACTTCATAAAAATTATTTCTTACTTGCGTCACCTTACCAGAAAATAATTTTGCCTCAAAGTTATGATAAAACAGAAAAGCATGCTCTTGTTTGCATCTSTACATTTGCTTTGTAAACTTGATTGAAACCTTTAAACAATTAAGAGACTATAAGGGGAACATAAGGAAGAATTTATTTTACAGTAAGGGTGGTGAGGCACTGGAACATGTTTTCCAGAAAAACTGTGGATATCCCCTCCCTGGAAGCGATCAAGACCAGATTGATGGGGCTTTAACTAAACAGGTTTAGTGGAAGTTGTCCCTGCTTACAGCAGGGGTCTTGGAACTAATGACCTTTAAARGTGTTTTCCAAAACTAACCATTCTATGACTCTCATCACTTCATTGAAAAAATAGAAGAAGAAAAAGTCAAAGAACGAAATAACACGCATTATAAATGCAACCTACATGATCTATTGCATTGTTATAAACTATTTATTTTATTATTGTGAAAGGCTCAATATTAAATGGAGAATTCAATCAATGAAACCTAAAAACTTTTCTTTACAAATAATGGTTATTTCTGAAAACAAAGTGGAGTGTATATGATCTGAAAATTATATTGAAGAAAATATGAAATAATRTATCAAGTTCTGTAACAATGACAGTGAATGAGTGTAAGTTTCTTTGATATATGCTTTCATTAAATGTTTGCCTCATGCTATTTTGCTTCTTTTTGGACAAAATTAAAAGTCTCACTAGTAATTTACRAACAAAAAAGTTACCAAAACTATTAAGAAGTTTTATTCTTTAGTTCTGTCCATRTAGGGGTGATCTACAGGGACATAGTTCTGCAAAGTTCTGAACTTTTCAGAACAGCATAGGAAAAAGAAAAAAATTAATTACGTAAGCATGTTTGAATAGAACCAGACCTATGCTACAGCAAATCATTTACCTACATTTATGTCCCTCTTGAATTTTTGTCTGTAGACCCTGTGCTCAATTGTTTTTCCAAATCATCCCCCTTAGAGTATTACAGGGATTTTCATGGACTTCTATTGCTTTCTTAAAGAATTATGAATGAAAGYTGTATAAAATTCCATCTCATTTTCTACAAGGAAAAATTCTGTAGATACCCTATAAGTAAAAATTTCTTTTTAAGAAGAATTTCAGATAAAGGACTCAGCAACTAAACATTTCTTGATGAATTACCAATAGGGTATCTRCAGATTATCTGAGACCAGCTCTTCAGAGTTGAAAGCCATAGGAGTGAAAAAAAAAGTCAACAGTTCTTGCCCATGAAAACTACACAATGACAATGAGACAGTTCTTTTGGCTTGGGAAGCTGTGAGAAATCTGTATTACTAAAATTTGCACATCTAGCTAAATTCAAAATTTACACTTCAAAATGCACAAATTTCTGTTACAGAAATCTTGTTAGATAAAATTTTATGTTATTTTGTGTTTATGTTAGAGAAAAGCTTCACAATCAAATGAAAAGCTATAAGAATCTATACAATATTTACTTTTTAAAAATT
>NW_026623545.1:74305-91003 GCF_030028575.1 Malurus melanocephalus
TGTTTTTTTTTTTTTTTTTCCCCTGAGCAAAATAAATAGATATCATACATAGGTTATATCCACAGCTGTGGAGTTTCAAACATTAAATAAAGTAGAATTTTACTTGAGGAGAGAAGTTGAAAATGCTGCACTGAACTTAACAGCTGACTAAATGTCTTGTGTCATATGTGCCAGTATTTCTTATATCTGCTATTTATGTTACTCTCTTATTTTAAAATTCCCCTTTATCAGAAAGTCATTCTATATGCAAAAGTAACAAAAAGATCCTACTCTTCTATCAGAAAAGTATTTGTGAATCAGCTGAGACATTACTGCTCTTTAAAAAGACTTTATCTTCAGTGGATGGTGGATGTCAGTATAGCTTCCAAAAAGTAGGTACAATTTTTATTTTATAACCCTTTAGACAGAAACTGTTGACCGAATCTGAGGCTAAGTAGCCTAAGCTACACCTAGACCCCTTTGAKAAATTTAGAAATTAAGAGGTTCTCACAACATCCTTCTCTCCAAACTCGAGAGTGATGGATTTGATGGGTKGACTGCTATGTGGATTAGGAATTATTTGGATGGTCACATCCAGAGTTCAGTGGCTGAGAGTCCTGATGGACAGCAGTGACAAATGGACTATTTATGAGAGCATCTATTGACAGAACAAAGGGGAAAGTTTCAAGCTAAAAATCAGTAGGTTAAGGACAGATATTAGGAAAGAATTATTTGCTGTGAGGGTGGTGAGGCASTGGAGGAAGATRCCCAGGGACCCTGGGAATGCCCCATCCCTGGGATTGTTCAAGGCAGGGYTGGATGGAGCTCTGAGCAACCTGGTCTAATTGAAGGTGTCCCTGCCCATGGCAGGCGGTTAGGAACTAGATGATCTTTAAGATCTCCTTCCAACCCAAAYCATTTTATGACTCTATGATTCTACAAAAGTTTAAATGATGCAATCTGGTAAAATTGAAGATTTTTAGGTGTAYTCAAGCAGATTGTATATCTTTCAATTGCATGCATTCCTTTCAAAGCTTCCTTATATTTGTTGATACAAACAGTTGTTGCAACTTTGCTAATAGCTTTCTCTTACATTTTTTTATTAATGCACTTTTTCCAGAGTTTTCAAGTTCTGATTAAAAAAAAAAAAAAAAATCTAGCCTAAAACACAGAAAAAAAAATCAATCCAGATCATATGATATAAATCTACCTAATCTTCTCTGCTTTTTTGGTCCTTTGATTACTGTGTGTGCTGAGCCTTCATTGTTATTGTTTGTTCCATCACAGTAGCAAGCAATCAAAATTTCATACAATACTAATGTAGCATTGATTCTGATTTCAGTTCTAGTCTTTTAAAAAGCTCTTTATGGTGTGATACTGTACATCTAATTAATTACTAGTGATGTTTCCCTTTTTTTTTTCTAATATTTATTTATAACAAATTCAGAGGGGTAAAAAATGGCTGGCATATATTACTGCCTTATAATGAGCAGAGTGAAACTGAGTAGAGACAATTAGAACATCATTGTCTGAACAGCTGTGCATATTAATACTGTAATTCTAAGCAAACAAAAAATTCCCTTGGGTAGCTGCCAGCAAATCCTGGAAATGCTTAGACTYCTTAATCTTTCTCCCCACTGAATTAGAGGTTCTTTAGTTCTTGAGACAATTCCACCTCTGACCATGCATGAGTTTGGCCAAGCTTGAGCATCTTAACACCTCTCTCATCTAATTCCAATTTGAAGCCAGTAGTAAGTATTCCTCACTTTGTCCCCGAACTTGATTTRCTTTGCAGTAAGGGAGGCTGTCCTAAAAGAATTGCTGTCTGGAATGTTTACATTTGTCAATAAAACTTCCTTATACGACAATTTTTTTTTTTTTAATCACTATGAGGCTCTTGGAGAGGAATTTCTGTGTGTGTGAGGTGAAAACAAACTTCCTATGGGATTCATTGGAAACTAACCTCTGGCTARCCACAGTGCTGTTTATAAGGAGATAATTGTCTACAAGTCAGTTGCTGAGGATGATAAATTACCTGATATGAATGATCCAAGGAGGGAGTGTTTGTCACTCRGAGAAGGAAGTTAGCTCAGCCGGGAGATAGTTTTAATGCTATCTGTGCCTGAACAGGAAGACTCTATGTATTTTATTAATTTGACCATAGGGTAGTTAGCACTCTTAGAAAGGCCATAGATTAGAGCATTCCAGGTGTCAAATTTAAAAACAATTTAGCTACCTAAATAATACACACATAAAGAATCCAGTGGGGGGAAAAAAAAAAACCAAAAAAAACAAAAAACAAAAAACCAAAATCGCAAAACTTTCCAGTTTTTGCTATCTGCATATATATGAACCTTCAGGCCATTAAAATTTGGCTTTTGCACACATTTGGTAATTTAATATATAGAAAATAAGAAGATGTTTTTAAAGAAGAGATAACCATTCTTTCTAGCAGCCCTTAAAATTCAGGTTTTTTAATTCTAACAGGAATATATGAAGCAAGGGAAACCTTACTTAGGATGATTGATTGTTATTTTCCTCAATAAAATTACAGAAATCATTAAAGCAAATGCATTTATTCRCTTGCCTAGGAGGCTCCTTGAGTTTTTGGTTTTTTTTTCTGCTTGGAGAATTTTCTTTTCAATTTGACTAAGTCTTCAGCTCTGCTGCTTTGCAATTCCTGCACATATATCCAAAGACTCCATTATTAGAAAATGAAACAAAATTAATCTGCTATAGGAGGTTCCTGTTAACTCTACAATGCTCTGTGGAACCTATATGTCATGCAAGTTGCTGTGAATGATGGATTCAAACATAATGATTCTGGAACATGGGGAATAAAAATGTTGATATTCAGTCTTCCCACATGATTACAAGAACTTTTTTATAATGTTTGTGTACTTTAATTCTCTTGGTCCAGACCAGTCTTTATAAGATTTACTCACACCATAGAAGTGCTTGTTTCATATTGACTTTCCCTGAGGATTTCATTATCTAGCATTTTATGTTACAGGAGGGTCTGGCATTAAGTAAACAAAATATCCTGAACTTCTTAAAATAAAATGATGGATAATAAATAGTAAATCTTACAGAGAGATATAGAGTTTGTAAATGACATGATGAAAATAGGCTTGAATACTCAAATGCTTACGTAACAGAAAAGTAAGAAACTAGCAAGAGTTAGCAATACCATGAAGTTCTATACATTAGTTTTTCATTGCCTAATACAGAAGAGTGTAATCCATTACCTGTCAAAGAGTTAAAGAAATAAATGTTTGATAGTTCACTTTTTTTCATGCTAAAAAAATAATCACAAAGCTTTTTCATAAAAAAAATCGCCCATCTTCTCATGGTCTCCTGAATAATGTTTTTCATTTGTTTGTATTCCGATGGAAAGCCACTTATGCTTATGATATCTTACTGTAGAAACCTGAGTTCATTTCAATACTTTATAGAATAAAAGCAAGAATCGGGAAAATAATGGTGTTCTTTTCTTCCAATTCCATCAATGACTGTATTCAACAATAAAATTTTTAATATTTCATCCACTCTATTTGATAAAGAACTCAGATTTCTTGTTTTCTGTTCAAACCTCTCCATACTCTTTTGTTTGTGTGTGTGTGTGTGTGTGTGTGTGTGTGTGTGTTGTGGGTGTTCTGTGGCTTTTTCTCTATTCAGTTTCATATCTGCTTTCAATGCTTCTTTATATACACTTGTAATAATTTTTATTTTTACATTTATTGATTAGGGATTTTCATAAATTGCATCACTTTAGAATAAAATGCATTTAGTAAGACACWTGATACATTATTGTAAATATTAAGGAATATTTATACTTGTCCTGAACTCCTGCTCATTTTTTTTCAGTTTATTGAGGTCCTCATTTTATTATTTAATCAGAAAAAAAACCCAGTGTGTAAGAAGTATAGAGAAAAACTTGGATAAATGGAAACACACTCAATGGAAACATAATGCTTAATAATAAGAGGTATGGCATATATTTCCACAGTATTTTGTATCAGATTCATATTTTGATTTTTCCTCTGAGAAATTAAAATGTAAATTTAAAATTTTTCATTTATATATCAGAATAATTTGAATATCCTAGAATTTGCTTGTTTATTTAAAAAAAAAATCAGAATTAATACCATTAAAATGGTCAAACATTGATTACATTTTATTTTTTTTTTACAAAATATGTATATCATGTAATCAATTCATGCTGATTTGAAAACAAGCACTGTAATGTTAGTAAACATTTTACTCCTATAGCAGATCATTCAAGTCAATATCACCTGTTATTTGTCCTTTCTTTTCCCCTGAAGTGCACACAGTGGCCTTCTGAGATGAAAGAGAAGTTTGTTAAGTTTTTTTTTTCCATTCAAAATATCCAAAATAGGAAAGGCAGTGTCTCAGTTTATSAGAGAAATATGTTTACACCAGGAAACAGAATGGCCTGGAGCACAAGAGGGTACATGAAAAAAACACACCCTAGGAATTTCCAGGGGAGTCCTGAATGAGAATAAATGACACTGTTCTGGGAAAGAGTATTTGCATTCAGCTGTTTATTTTGTTTCTCTTTCTAGTGATCTGTTACCACCTGTAAAAACATTGATATATTCAGGTGGTCAAAACCTTTCAGCAACTCTATAGGCATTTATGACTCTGTGTTACACACCTCCTGTGAAGCAATAAATTTACACACACACTGGCTTTTTTTTTTTTATTTTTGAACAGACTAAGGATGGGATTCTTCCTCTGTAATCTTTCAGAAGATGATTCATAATATTAGAAAGAGATCTGTACTCAATCAGCTGTTCTCATGCCAGAAGCTTTAAAATACCAGTAGCTCCCCAAAGCAAAGTGCCGAAGGAGCAAGAGAAAGTATTCAACCAGATCCTATCACACACTGTCTAAATAAATGTCTAAATAAAAAAAAAAAAAAATAAAATAAAATAAAAAAAAGGCTTCTTGTAATTTTGCCATCTAGACACAACTACTCATAACAAAACTGTGCAATTATGAGTAGCTGATAAATTTTAATTTAAGCAAACAGGGAAGATTAAATTTGTTTGGGTATTTTTGTTTTTTTCTTCCCCCTCAAAATGATCCTCTTTAAAACTCTGTACAGAAGAATATTGCAACACGGTCTTAGATTAGGAATGACATACAATATTCTTTACCTATTTAAAAAAAATTTGTCTGCTTTGGGTTTCTAATTCATTTGTGGGAAAGACTATATACATTTTAGAAATCTCTCCTTTAACCCAGATTCATTATGAAACATTGAACYTAGACCATCAATTTAGTCCTCTATATTTGTAACAGAAGGAAAAAGCAAAGTAAATCTAATGTTTTGTCCATACAGTGCAGGATAAAAATAATTCTATATGTAACTGAGATTCCCTAAAGAAAAGTTTGTCCTATAAATCTCAAAATTAAATTTACTAAAATCTCCATTAAAATTATTTTCTAAGATACTATCCATTACAAACAACTAGTCAGAGTCAACGTTTTAAGATCAGAAGTACAGTCCCACAATGCTGAAAGAAAATCTTATTTCATATTCCTCTGGCTGATTAGTTACTAATCACTGTATCAGAACATTTCAAGGTTAATGTAATACAGAGATGGAAAGAGCCTGAGACTAAATGGGAAAAGGAAAGAATCTCTTCAATCAAATATTGGTCACATTAAACAGTATAGCAGGTGTTGAAAACAAAAAGCTTTCATATTCCTGTAACGAGACAGTCTCAATTGCACAAACGCAGATGCCTGTGCCCATGACATATATCCTGTGAAATAAAAAAAGTGAGGGGGAATGAGCTCAAGCAATGTTCTTGGATGTCCTGCACTTAGAGGAACATATGCAGTGTATCAGTGTGTTCCCTGTGCCTTGGACCTCCTACACTGACCACAAGATYGTGTTTTGCAGCACATGTTGCTCTGCACAAAACTAATTAAACTAATCTCAGTAGACCAAATTCCTACTGACATCCAAAAATCCTTCAGAATATTTTAAAATGGCATTAGCACTCCTATCCTTGACTAAAAAGTGCATGTGTTAGTCTAGGTGTTATTTATTTCTTCTGAACCAGATGGGTTCATCTTTACAGTTCCATCTTCTAGCTGTTCCTCCTAMCCCRATTAAACTTACATTAACCAGWGTTTACCCTTAAAATATAGAAAGACATCTCAAAAGCATTGGTGAGAGGGTATAAATAATATATGTATGAAGTTTGGAAAATGCTGCAGTTGAAAAGTACGTCATAGTTAATTGAATACAAACACAAGAAATTAAGATGCTGTCAGAAAACAAACAAACAAACAAATAAATAAACAWACCCTTCATGTTGAAAAGGAGAGTATAAATACAAGGGGATTATGCATGGATTGAATCTATTTGAAATGGAAGAAAGAAGCCCACAAAGCTATTGAAGAATGCAAAGAAATATTATTCAAGGTTGTTGAAAATAGAAATGTCATTCCTTTATGAGAAGCTTATCAGTTGGACTGGACAGAATAAATAAGTGGTAATAAATAATACATAACTAATATTCATATCTCCTATTYTTTAATAATAGTGAGAGGGTTTCTTTTTTCCTAAAACTTCAACATTATGATTTTTCTGAGAAAYGTGTGCTATGACTATATGGTCCTGTTCATGTGTTTTAAGTCCTCTAGTATATATATTGAAGATTTCAACATAAAAGTTTACCTCATAAGTGAGTGAATATCAAATGAAGGAGAAAACAAGCAACTTTTTACTTGGCTTTTATAATGCGTAGGTTAAATAATTGAAATGAAATCTTTATAAGGTCATGCTTACAGGTATTTCCTCTAAATGTCCACAGTTACTTCTGAATCCCAMTTAAATGAGTATTAATGTGCATTCCTGTAATTGTTATAAGGTAGGATATAATAAGTTTTCAGCAAGGACTGGAATTTTCTGTGTTAGTATAATTTGTTTAAGAATGGAACTATGTGCTTTAATGACCTTACTTTACCTTCTGAGAATCTCAAAATCTCGATTCTCTTCACCAAATGAACAAGTGTTTATTTTACTGAGGYAATTGTGGACACTCAGCTGAAACTAATTATAATTTTAAAAAAGCATAAAGTGTTTAAGTCATGCATTTTTAAAGCCTGCTTTCAGGTTAATGAAGAAGTAATGTTCATGAGGCTAATTTTATTTTTTAAGACATAATTTTGCTCCAGACCGTAAGGAGCATCGAAAGTATACCAGATACAAAACACGAATTTCAAGTATATGCACATCAGAGATGTATCTCAGGATGTGGTGYACAGGAGCACAGGCGTGGGGTGGTGATAAAAGATGGAGCACAGGAGACATCAAAAATGTGATCAATGTATGCATAAAGAAGCTGGAGCTTCAAAATCATTTTCAGTAGTTCAAAAGTGAACAAAGGCAAAGTGTCTGACCTGTGTAAAAGACACTACAAATTGATAATTTGATTTAACAAAGGAGGTGCAGAGCAGTGATGAAAAACTAAAGTGAAGGAGGATATTAAAGAGAGCAAGAATATACCCAAGTGAATCCTAGACTGTGAAAGAATAAACTGTTGACATAACCAGCACTTYCCCTGGGTGAAGAACTGCAGATGCTCAATGTTATCCTCTCCCTTCCCTCCCCACATAGATGACAATGAAGTCACCAGCGTTGAGGCCCAGAGGAGCAGAAGAGGGTGAGCATAGCAGCAGGGGCAGGGCTAGAAGCCAAATGTGGACAAAACAATTGTAACTGTTTGTTGGGTTTTTTTGTTTGTTTTTTGGGTTTTTTTTGGTTTTTTTTTTTTTTTTTTTTTGGTTTTGGTTTTGGTTTTGGTTTTGGTTTTGTTTTTTTTTTCATAAAAAAAACAAGTGTTGATATTTCTATTCATGAACTGAAAAAATAGGTGTATTGCAGTGAGCATAATTTAAGCAAAAAAAAAAAATGGAGGTGACTGATCTTTGGAATTGTTCTTTGATTACTTTGCTCTAAAAACACTTGGTTTAAAGAATTGCAGAACTTGTAAAGATGCATAATCACTAAAAACTTCAAAGTATTCTTGTGAACTCAAAGAAAAAGGGAAAGGATTTATCTGCCTTTTATTTTCTTTTAGTTTTTTATGGTAAAAATTCAGTTTTCATAGAGCTAAATAATACCATTGACAATAATCAGAATAAAAGYATATATACTGTTTAATTTTATTAAGTGTAGTTAATTTAATAAATTTATACATTAGAAATCTCCAACCCCTCTCAGTAACAAATAATCACTGTTTGAGGTTGAAGAGATATTGATTTTAAGAAGGACAAGTATTCTATATTCTTTAACTTACTTTTCTTTGTTTAGCAATGGAAATATTTGGCAATAGAACAAGTTTCTCTTATCTAATAAAATGTTTTTTGTTATCCAGATGATAGTTCTTAGTACAAAGAACAGAAATCTTGGGAATTTTTTATGCTCTGAAATTCGCATTTCTATTTTGTTACTTACTATCCTGTATTAGTAAATGAACYCTCTCTTTGTTCTTTTCCTTTCCCTCTCTGAGGGGTTGTATACTTCAGGCCTACAAAAATCTACATAATTGACCTCTGGGTTTCTTCTGCTAAGATGATTTCTGGGTACTTAAGACCTTTCTGGAAAACAGCAGCACTTGAAAATTTCTGTGACCTCTTGTTGGACTAAATATAAAGGACAGTGATCAGAAACACTGTGTTCATTAACCTATTCCGTGCTAACACTCAGACTCATTCCCTTTATTGTTATTATTATAACTTATTATCACTGGCATTGCCATTTATATTCCTTCATTTTCACTGTAACATATCAGCAGTSTTGCAAACTCTCAAACAGATTCAGCAAAACTCAAGTATTTTTACTATTTTGGACAGATCAAAGTTAGGTTTATCTTGCTTTTTGATTTTGTCTCTTTGGGCTTTTTTGTGGAATGTTTGGTTGCATTTTAGTTTTTTTAAAGTGTGAGGAAACATTCAATTTGCCACTCAAAGGTTAATGAAAGGGTTTATAGAAGCAATAATTRAAAAAGAAATGCAAACATTTCATTTATTTGCACCTAAAACAGCCCTTTTGAGATTAATTCACTGTCCAGTGTTTGCAAAAGCAGACAAGTTTAATTCCATTATCAACACTTGTGAGTATGAAAGATGATTTTACATGTGGGTGGTGTTGGAGTACATCCACTTCTACTATATAGTTTACAGCAATATTTATGAGATTTTTGCTAAGAAGGAAACCTAATGTTTTGAGTGTCTTCCAACTGATAGTGGGACCATCCTGACAGATAATTTACTGCAGCATGCTTCAATTTGTTCTTGTTTACCTCCAGTCATTTTCCCACAAAACTTAAACATTTTTCATGCCTACGCAACAGTTTTCTTCAAATATCTTTGCTATTGGATGAATTATTTTTAGAGAAAACATAAATTAATTTAATCCTAAATCTTACTCTTGTAAACCATGGATACAGGAAATTTGGATTAAAAAAGGGCATTTATTTTCTCTAGGAAAAAAAGTATGTTATGTGTAATTGTAATCTACATGAATGAAGAAGCTTTCTTGGACTAAATGACCTTTATGGATGAAGGTGACGTTTTCAACTGCCTGTGCTTCTGTCTCCAGAAACAATTTAAAGCCTTTATGGTCTCCCTGTGGGGTTTCCAGGACGGTACCTCAAAATCTTTTGTGAGCCTTTTAATTATGTACAGAAGGTCRCCCACTTCCTAAAGCCCAAGAACCTCATATATGTTGCCTTATCACAGTTCCCAAAACCCCCCAGAAGAATGGAGCTTATCTCAGGCACTAGAGTGGCTTAAAATTAATATTCAGACAAAACTCATGTCTTCAGTCATGAAGCCTGAGCAGCATATTTGAACAAGTCATTATGCTGTGGTGTTCCTATAGCTATTAATTTTCCAAGGTAGTCTTTGCAATCTGCACAGAAAATACTGCTTTGGGAAAGGGCATTGGTAGGGGTGGTGGAAGGGGTTTTTTGTTATTCATTTTTTATTTCTAGTTTTTAAAAATCTTAGACTTGATGGATTTTTTTTTTTTAATGGGAAACTATTATAATATTAATAAAAAGTGATGTAAGGGAGGACAAGGCAAAATAAGAATGTTTTCCCATTTTGAGTCCTCCAGTGTTTTCACTCTGACCTTAAATAATGTGTTCTATAATAATTTCAAAACTTGACTTTAAGAATTTTAGGTTCTGAAACAGCAAGATTAGCACAGTTGTTTAGAGCATGGTGTTAATAACACCAAGGTTGTTCAATCCCCGTACGAGTAATTTGCTTAAGAATTGGACATAATGATCCTTGYGGGTCCCTTCCAATTCAGAACATTCTTTGATTCTGTGAATATCAAGATGCTTGATTTTTCCCTATTTAAGATGTGGCACTCCCATCTTCATTTAGCTGTTTGTTTTGCAGACAATATTATTTGCTACAGTATTTGTGTAGAGCCTGATCCCCTAAATGTTTGCAGAACATGCCTATTAGATCAAGCTGTGTAGAACATTAGGCATAGGACTGCATCGTTTTTCTAGATCATTCTCAGGGTATTTGGGAGACAGATGCCAAGACCCTGTCAAAATTGATGTGCTTCTYGGAAGGTGCAAAGACAGCTCTTCAGTGATTGTGGAACTCAGGCAAAAACTGAGATATAACTATGTTAGGTGCTGCCTGAGTAGGTTTGTTTGAAACTAAATTTCACTTTATCTGTATGTCAGGCAGCCATGAATACATGCAAAATGAAAAAAATAATTATGAGTTAGCTAGTTCTCAATAAGGTAGATTGGGTATTACATTTAGCTTAGTCATTGTAGCATTATTTTACCTTATTTTCTGCACAAATGAGTGAGTCTTGCTTTAAATGCCTTCTTCTGACTGAGGAAATTCAAACCTCTATCTGCCATCTTCCAACTTACAGGTTGAATGTATTTTATGAAGGAATGGTACTCTGAAGAATGTAGAGAAAATACATCCATCCATTTCACCACTATATGTACAAAAGTTCAGGAAGAGGAAAAATACGGCAGAATCAAAGCATCAGGGATTCTTTGCAGAATGGGAGAGAAATAAAGTGAGACCCAACAAAGCACTCTGTTGAGTACATATTGAGAGAACATTTTGACAGCAATCTACTTGAAGAGACCCAACCTATATACTGCTCCAGAAAAAAAGGGGAAAGAAATGAAGAAAATCAATCAAATTGATAGTCAAGCATAGTAAAGTAAAGCRTAGTTAGTAAAGTGAGAAACTAAAAAATACTCCTTCACTCAAAAAGCACTAAGGCATAGGGACCACCCATATCTAGAAATTGATTTTGCATCCCCTTTCTCACATTCATTTTAATTTATATTCAGAATACTTTGTGGCAGCACCAAGTTTATTTCACACTTTAAGAAAGCAAAGCAGATACTATCCAAGTTCATTGGCATCTTATAGAACCCTATATAGATAGAAGCAGATCCAGAGAAGTGAGACAAAAAAAACAAAAAAAAGCAGATACTATCCAAGTTCATTGGCATCTTATAGAACCCTATATAGATAGAAGCAGATCCAGAGAAGTGAGACAAAAAAAACAAAAAAAAAAAAAAAAAAAAAAAAAAAAAAAAAAAAAAAAAAAAAACCAAAAAAAAAACAAAACAAAAAAAACAAAACAAACAAAAAAAAAACCCTACTAGAATTCCTGTAATATCAACTGAAAAAGCAGTTCCACACCTCCTTGTGTGTGGCATTTTTGTTGCTATTGACAAGTCTCACCCATTTTTCATTATCTTCACTTCTCTTTTTCWCTTCACCTCTAATCTCTTCCTCTAGCTCCCTTGGACATTTGGCTCAATATCCTTCCTGCAGAAACAGTAATTCCAGAAACTTCAGTGTAATGCCAATGTGTTAACACAAACTTTTAGAATGGTTTGAGTAAGAAGGGACTCCAAAGATTATCAAGTTCCAATCACCCCATCCTGGGCAGTGACACCTCCAACTAGACCATGTTCCCCAAAGCCCCATCCAACCTACCCTATAACTCTTCCAGGGAGGGGGAATTCACAGGTTCTGTGGGCAACCTAGTCCAGTGCCTCACCACCTTCGCAGAAAAAAATTTATTCCTAATATCCAGACTACTCCCTTTCAGTTTAAAGCCATTCCCCCTCTTCCTATGTCTACATGGCCTTGTAAAACATCCCTCTCCAGCTTTCCTCTAGGTTCCTTTTATGTGCTGGAAGGCTGCTGGTAAGGTCTCCCTCAAGCCTTCTCTTCTCAAGGTTGAACAACCTCAGGTCTCCCTTCCTGTCTTCATAGTAGAGGTGCTCCAGCCCTCTGATTACCTTAAAGGCTCCYCTCTGGACTCACTCCAACAGATCCACGTTCTTCCTCTATTAGAGTCTCCAGAGCTGGAGCCCTGCAGGTGGGGTCTCAGCAGAGCAGAGCAGAGGGGCACAATCCCCTCCCTGGCCCTGCTGCCCACGCTGCTTTAGATGCAGCCCAGGATACAACTGACTTTCTGTGCTGCAAGTGTACATTGATWGGTCATGTCCAGCCTCTCACCCACCTGCACCCCCCAAGTCCTTTTCCTAATGGCTGCACTCAACCTCTTCATCCTCTGTCCTGTATTTGTGCTCAGAACTTTATGTTTGGCCTTGTTAAATTACAGACAACTACCTGTGCCTTTAGAGTAAAAATCCCTGTGTTTTTTTCAGAGTACAATTTAGGGACAGCATGAAAGATTACAATTCTTGTGCACTAGTAACAGCAGAGCTTCGTCCTATGGGAGCTAGGAACAATACATTTAAGCAATTTACTGTGAGGAAGGGGATTAACTAGATGTCTTCTAACATAATTTCCAAATCTGTTTTCCATTATTTATTACCTTTCCTCACCTCACTGCCCCCAGCAAACAGCTTGCCTTTCCCTAGGGCACATTAATTAAATGCATCAGACTCCCACAGCACAAACAGGTCAGCTGCAACACATGCAGCATAATCACATTCACCAAGCTACCACTTCAGAGAAACTGAGTTGCAAAGAGTATTTAAAAGCATAAGAACTTGGCTGCAAGTGGAAGGGTGTGTGAAGAATTCAAGCCTATTGTTCAAAGGAAGCTTTTTCTGTTAGAACAATGAATTTGCCTTTTTACYGTATGTGCTCCTCCCATAAAACTGCAGGTTATTTTCTGCTGGAGGTTTTAATGTCCACTTGGTGGTAATTGTGAATGATAGCCTTAAGAAGACATAAGGATTAAAATGTGTAAATATGCATTAAAATCCTCTCCGTACACCCTGGTCAACAATGTTCCATGCATTAGCTGGCTTTACCTAAGGGAGATATATGTTTTGTTGTTTGGTTTTTTTTTTTTTTTTTTTTTTTTTTTTTTTTTTTTTTTTTTTTTTTTTTTTTTTTTTTTTTTTTTTTTTTTTTTAATCCAACTTATTGCCCCCCTTCCTCCAATAAAATGTATTCTTGGCAAATATAGAAATTGGTAAACAAAATCCATTGCTTACAGTATCAAGTGAAAATTGCATATATGATTTACTGTCACTGCAGGCTTCCTTGTTTCAGAAAGCCCTTTAGCTGTAGTCACATTCTTAATAAACCAAATATATGTACTSACACCCACACAAATTACTCTTTTACACATTGTGAAAGATATGGAGAAACAAAACAGGCCATTAACACGCCCAGTATCATCTTCTCTCCAGCACTTGGGAATTCTCAGTAAGAGAAAATCCCAGATCCACATTCTTTTTTCAGCACTCAATGCCTTGAGTCTTTAAACTGTGGCATACAAGAAAGCTTCCTCAGCTCAGAACCCTTTTAAGCTGTACAATCTCTGTTGTAGGTATAATGATTCAGGGCATTTGAAAGGTACATGTTGCTGGATCTCGTATTACAAAGACATTAGCAACAAAGAAACAAAAATACAGGAAAATACTCACCAAATAAAAATTTCTTGTATACTCTTAAAGGTATAAAGTCCTGGAAAGCCATAAAATCAGTTTTATGTTAGCTTGAATAATTTTAGTACTTTTCTCATGTGTATAGATACAAAAACAAAGCTCTTCAATGTATTATCACAGATTATTATCATCAACCTACCTTCTAAGAAGGACATGTTCACATTCAGTGCTCAAACTACCAGAAGTCAGCTATTTCCCTGAATCATGAAAAGTTATTTTGAAGTTTAACTATTTCTTCTTTTATGGATTTGACCTCTGGATCTGGAAAGATAAGAGCTAATGACAAACATTATTACGCTATAACTTTTTTCTTTAATGGTGGTCTGCTGCCCAATTGTAAAAAAAAAATCTGTAATTGTTGAAATTCCATTAAAATTATAATGTGATTTTATATTGAAGAGAGTATTCTCCCATTATAAGTGCTAGTTGCCCCAGTATATTCGATTCAGTAAACTTTTTTTTTGTTACAAATTAGCATAAATCTCTTTTTATCACTGCCACAGAATATTTTCCATTGGTTGGTGCAGTATTTGCAGATATGATGCACTCTTTGCCCTTTCTTCTATATRTACCACCAAAAATAGTAGAGGTGAAAAATACAGAAAGCACTTTCTTCTTTCTTTCACTCATCTTAGTCTCATCTTTGCCATTTGCTTTCCCAACACATCTGTGCTGTTGCTGAAGTTCACTACCAGTTCTGACATGTTCCTGATCACAGTGTCATTAATTAAATGGAAGCTCAGCTTTAAATTCATGCCTGACTCATCATCAGAATCCAGCAAACATGAGATTGTGATTCTGTCATGGTCTTACTATTAAGGATTTTAGAAATACCTCTGCCCAAATAAAGATGCRAACAAGACCATATGCCAGTCAATAGKATGGGGTTTATTTGATAGCAAATATGAGAGAGACAGAAGAGGGACAAAAGAAGAGAATGAAATGGAAAATAGGTGTGAGGGTCAAGGAGAGGGATAGAGGGAACTATCACCACTCCATGGGTCTCACAGCTGTTGCTTTGATCCTTTCCAGCTGGTCTTGGTGGTGATGGTCCCCGTGGAAAGCACAGAATCCCATGGATTAATACACATTCAGGTCAGGTGACAATGTCCAGTCATGGCCCCCCATCCCTGGCAGTCTCTTGCAGCAGACTCTGCATCTGTGGTGCAAGGCATCTGGGGAGAACTTTGGGGGTCTTTGATGGATTGTGACACCCCCTCAGCTGCCTCTCACGTGAATGTCCCATGGATGTGTCCTGTGGGTTTTGGGGCTCCACAGCTGGGCCAGTCTGTGTACGGCAGGAGGGGTGTTYAGTGYCTCTGACCACAGGTCRCACCCMAAACMTCCTCCYCCTGCCCCMCGTTTTGGGGGGAGAGTCYGTGGAAGCCTGTCTTCTGTGGGCTGTGGTCTTCCCTACCCCAAATCTAGCCAGGGAAGAATCTCTGCTGTGTTTGGCTGTCTTGTGGATGCATTTCTTTCCCTCAGCCTTGTTTGTTTCTCCCTATGCCTGATTGAACACTAGAGTCTTATTTCGGCAGCTCAACTCACAGTMCAAAGTCCCAGTCTGGGATGCTCAAGGAGGCTTCCTTGGCTGTAGCTTCTTTATACAGTTTTCGATACAATGGGCAAAACTTTATATCAGTGTTTGAAGGATGAACTATTTCAGTCTCTGACAGATTAAGTCTGAGATCTAATATTTAGACAACAGACTTTTACATGGTTGGACACGAAATCTATCTAAAATATCACTTACTAGTATAAAAGATGAAATAGTGTAAAGAAGTAAAGRTCTTATGTTTTGAGGGGGGCGTTTATTCAGGATTTCTGTATAAAAATGAAACCAGTGTGGTATTTAGCMGTCTCAAAATTATAGTATTCCAAACGTAGCTATTCAACTTCTTCAACACCAGGGGAAAGAAGAAAATGACTATTCTATCATAATTAAAACAAATTCATTATAAAATTCAAATAAGGTGCCCCCTTATAGCAGCTTGAGCTGCTAAATGCTAATATCTGTGCCCGACAGCAATRACATAAATTTTAATAACTGAGATTTAAGCAAGGGAGCATAATGCTTGTTTTTCATTAAAGTTTCTCTAGGTGGAGCTCTAGGACAAAAATCCTTGAAGTTACCTTGAATACTTTCTCGTGGTAATTTTGGAATTTGTTTTGATATCCTCAGTTCACCACATCTGTTGCTATAAAATGAGGTGCAGAAACTGCACTGACTTTATTTTTTGTCACTTTATATTCACTGTTTATGTAAAAATGCAATTGTCATGAATAATGAGAGGATTAAATACAAAATCAGGGAAGCTGTCAACCTAACAGGACTGCTGCTGCAGTTTGATGGCATATACACACATWTCAGATTTATCATGGTTCACATTTTAGCTAGCTGTACCATAATGCTTCTACACTGATATCTTATTAAATAATAATTCACCAAGTTAATAAAAAAATCAATTATTCAGCACATACTCAAATTATTGATCTGCCTTAATTGTGCACAACAGACACCCTGACAGACTGTGAAAAAATACAGATTGCAAATGTCAAATTAAGTTTTTAGTTAGCATATATGTATAAAACCATGACATATAGTGCTTTTTTGGGAAAGATTGTTAGCAACAACATATTTTTAATTGTCTCAAAAATAATAAGAAGAAATCAAGAAATGGTTTGTTTGTCAATTAGTTTCTTTTATATCTCTCTGCCTTCTTAAAAAAAAAAA